>NC_030988.1:2749354-2981593 GCF_000149955.1 Fusarium oxysporum f. sp. lycopersici 4287 | reverse complement strand
GTTGGGTGAGCTATAGGGTAAGTCTCACGCGTGCATAGGTGAGCTTTTGGGAAGCTCATGCTGGTGTGGGTGAGCCTGGGTTTGATTGGACGGAAATGTGGGGTACACGTGATGTAACCGCGAGGGTCGTAATAGAATAAGTCTGTCACAGCTCGACCAGACTGGCCTACCCTAGACCACTAACAAGGTAGATCCGGATCACGTGGCGATACGTTATCGCAGAGACTTTGTTTACCGACCAGATAGTTCCTGAACTGTAGCTCCTCGAGCTACGTCTTGTTAATAGAGCCTGACCTGCCTGCAGTGCCTATCCGTAGCAATAGACCGTATTCTGCCTGAAGCGTTCCCCGTTCACCTGCCCTACCGAGCCCAGCCCGTGACAAAGTCTTTTAGTTACTATATAGAACTTTTATAGTATTATCTTTATTCTTTAGTTATTCTATTTCTATCTTTAAGAGCTATTTTATTTAATATATTATAGCTATCTCTATATATCCTAAGTGCTTATAGCTTTCTTAGTTTTCTTATATAATACTTCTTTTATTAGTATTCTCTTTCTTTTGCCTATAATTTAAGGCTATTTTAAATTTAGTCTTATTAATCCTTATAGTATTATTATTGCTTTTCTTAATATTCTAAGTCTTAGATCTATTTAGTATATCTTTCCCTATAGGTGCAATTAATTTCTTTATTATTTAAAGGTAATAGTCTTTCTTTTTCTACTTCTTATTTTATAGGAAATAGGTCTTTTAGCTCTTATACTAAGCTTTCGGTATATTAAGTCTAAGCCTAGTTTAGATTTTATTCTTCTTTTATAGCGGTAGTATTATATCCTATATAATATATTCTTAATATTTAGGTTTATTAAACCATTTAGGGATTAAAATTATTAGTAAGTCCTAAAGTTTATTTACCTTAGTTTAGGTTTTATAGTTTTTATAGTTATAGGCAGTTTCTTACTATATAACTTATTTAGTTATAGTTATAGTATTTATATTTAGATATATCTTATTTTTATTAATCATTCCAATTAGGCTATATAGCTCTTAATATTATTAGTCCTATATAGGTGCTATAATAAGTATTGCCTTATTATTAATTTTATTATTATCTTTAGTTATAAGAGTTACCTTAGTTATTATTATTCTATTTCTATTCATTAAGGTAGTAAGGGTTAAAGTCGCTTCTTTTTTTAATATAGGCGGCTTTCTCTTATTAGCATTTATACTATTATTTATCGATCTTAACTACTATAGTAATATATATAGTTAAGTTATTAAGTCAGTTGGCTAAATAGAGTTTATTCTTTTATATCTTCTTTTAAGCTTTAGTAGTAGATTTCTATAAGGGCTTTATTATCCTATTTTATCTTAGATATAAGCTATTAAAGTTTAGTAGAGTAGGCAGTATAAGACTTATGCTATTTTAAGGCCAATAGTTCGGCTGCTACTTATCGTTCTTTATTAATTACTTTAAAGTTATCTTTAAGGGCTTATTTAAAATTATCCTAGCTAGTAAAGATATTTTATATTTCTTAATCCTAAAGATTTTTATTATCTTTATTCTTAAGGTAGTCTTAAAGGATTAATTTAAACCAATCTTTAGTATCTCTTTAGATTAAGGATAAGGTATATAAGACTTTCTTTATATTAATATCTAATTTATTCTTATATATATAGAAATGCCCTTTTATTTATATTAGGAATAATATAATTGTTACGGTCGTGGGGGAAGGCTAGGTAGGTTCAATAGTATTATTTTACTAAAGCTTGTTAGAGGGAAGATCCCTCTGACGGGCTATTTGCTAGTATAGTTATAGGTTGTGGCTGACTCGGGCCCGTCACGTGCCAGTGTGGCGTTGTGGCTACCCGGTAGTGCGGTTACGATATAACAATAATATCTACTGCCTTACCTATAAAGGCTTCTAGCTTAAGAGGTTTTAGTGTTTCTCTTAAGTCCTATTTATTACTATATACTTAAGTAGTTACAGTAGGTTATTTATTAACCTAGGTTTATAAATTATTAATAATATTATATAACTGCTAGATCTTAGCCATAAGTTTTATAATGCTGGGTGCAGTTCTAATATAAAGGGGGGTAAGTCTATTATTAGTAGCTATCTTAATAGTATATTATTACTTAGTCGTTAATATAGTATATTCTAAATAAGAGCTATTAATATATAACGGTTAGGGTTCTAAATAGGTAAATTAATCCATACTGATTTATATTTATAAAGGCATAAGGTATAGATATTAAGTAAGGTAAAGTATTATATTTCTTAATATTACAGCCTAAGACCAGACCTGCCTACCCTAGACCGCGGAGCGGGTTAGATCACGTGGCGATACGTTATCGCCGTAACTTTAGTTAGACCGCCAGTTAGATCCTGAACGTAGCTCCTTGAGCTACGTCTTATTAATAGAGCCTGACCTGCCTGCAGTGCCTACCCGTAGCTATAGACCTGATCCTGCCTGAAGCGTTCCCTGTCTACCTGATTCCTGAATTACGACCGTAACACTTAATAGTAAATAGAGCGGGTTAGGTATATTTAGGTAAAAAGGCTTTATTAATAGCTAGTAAGCTAAGTTCTATCTAGTACTAAATAAATAAATATATATAATATAGTCGGCTTACAATTATAAGTCGACTTATTATAAGTTATAAGTCGCAATCGTAAGTTTAATATACTATACTATTAGGCGGCTTACGGTATATATCTTTAGTAGGGCATAAGTTACTCCACTATGCATATAAGCCTGGCGGCTTAGGCTGGCTTAATAAGCGTGGTAATTGGTGATAATATAAGGAAATTTGTGGGGACATATAAAAGATTAATTTAATCGTAACACGTTAGAGTTGATAACTCCGGCACGGCTATAGGGACTGCTCCCTATATGTAATTCTGGCATTTTTATCCTATTTTATAACTCAAGACTTAGTCTTTATTTACTGTAAGTTGCCTTTAAAGAATATTAAGGGCTATTCTTTCTGTAGAGTTTGGACCTATCCTAGAAGCGCATATTAAAGACGCGCTATTTATGTGGAATTCTATAATTAAACTTTAATTATATTATATATATAATATATATTATAAAGCTTTAAGCTATTACCTTAAACTTTATAAGAACCGTCTAGGGTTAAGACTAGAGCACTAATGAGATGATAAAGCGCCCCTGCCATCGCTAAAAGTGGAGTCGCGGCAGTCTCTCCAAGTAGCCCCTTTCATATGAAAGAGGAAAATAGGGATAACGGCCCAATCTAGACGCGTCAAAGTCCTTTTTCACTTGAATTTGGAGCTGGAATAATGATGTAGGCAGATATAGCATAGATAGTTAATACTAACCCTATCCTAACCCTAAGTCTGGGACTCAAAGCAAAACCGCATTTGATACATATGATAGCTTGTTCTGGCGAATTATAATAAAGGCCGAGCGTCTCGAGCTTCTGCACCTTTGCTGGGGATAAAATAGGATAAGTACTTTGCTCCTGAATAGGTAAGGGGTCCATTATGACTAAGCTTAGAAAAGTACGTAACATAGGATGAAACGGAGAATATCGAGTAGATGTTGTACGAAGACGATAGGTATGTCATATTCAGCAAGCAATAGCAAAATTATGCCGTTATTTGGGTCTGGAGTGATTAAGTTCAACAACTTGACAAGGGTCAGCCGACGGAAACGCGACGCGTTTCGTGTTTTAGGTTTTCTAATTTCACGAGTGCGGTACAAGAAACGCAGTGCGTTTCCAACGGAGAAATATGGGGCGAGAATGTTGGACGATGATTGGTCAAAAACAGGAAACGCAATGCGTTTCTGCTAGTAATTCTTGAGTAGGGTAAATGATTCGCCAATTGCTCTCCACTTTCAACGACGCTGAATGCAATTAACTGAGTTTCAAACTGATCGCAACATCGCAATACTTGGTTTCTGTGGATTAAAATTAAAATGCCATATGTCCTCGTAATTACAAATTGATGCATTACCTTAAAAGTCATTTTTTCCAACTTTTGATGATGGCGACCTGTATCCGTTGGGGGCAATGGATTCAGGTCCCTGTCTTCATTAGCGTGGTTTTATTTTATATGTGTTTTCCATTGGATTCAGACCTGTATCCGCCTCGCAGCTAGGATAGGCATTCTCATGCATTATTGCCTTTGTTCCCTTTGCAAGCGACTTCAGAGCTCCTAGTATTGACTCTGGGGAGCTACTTTGATGCCTTCTGATTCGCCTATAGAGGTATTCAGACTGAGATTCGGCCTCGAGAACTGTCTTTGGCGTCTTTGAAGTCCAAGGCTGAGCCTGGCTGGCCTCCTCCACGGGAGGTGTTGGAGTCCGTAGCTGAACATCAAGCTTTGAGATCACACTTTCAGGGTCAAAAGGAACAAGGCCAGCCCCTCTAAAAGCCCCTCTGATATTCTTTTCGGTCATAGTGGCTTGAAAGGCGGCGGCAAAGGCAGGAAAGAACTCGGTCTTCGAAATGTGATGTACAGACCTTCTGATCAGATCCTCAATTTCTCGACCATATGCCTTTTTAAGCGGCCCAAAGCACCCAATATCGAGAGGCTGGAGTAGATGAGACGAATGAGCCGGCATACAGAGCGTAATAATCTTATTTGCCTCGCAATATCTCTCAAATTCGACAGAGTGGTGGCTTTCGTGGCCATCAAGGATCAGAAGACGATAGGAACCAACTGATCGATCAGCTGTGCGTCGGTCAAAGTGCTTTAGCCACTCAAGACCCAGTTCGTTATTTGTCCAGCCATTTTGGCTCATTGCAATAACCCAATCGCACGGGAGGGTAGGTTCTTCATGCCAGTTAGCGAGGTGATTTTGGCCCGCGCCAATGATAAACGGCTCAATCGCCTGGCCTTCCGCATTAATCGCCTGAATGACTGTAATCCATTCACGGTTTCCAGGCTGCACTGATCTCGGTCTTCCAAGCCTTTCTGAACCTGTGACGACCATTCCGCTTGAAATCATGCCCATCATAAAGCCAGTCTCATCAAAATTCCAAATATCATGTGATTGGATACCGTATTTCGCGATTGTGTTCTCTACAAGCCTAAACCAATTTCGAATAATAGTCGGATCTTCACATTTGGCTCTCTGGTAATCATATCTCCGAAAGAAACGCATCTTGAGCTCTGGTTGTCGCTTGATAAAATTGTTAGCCCAGTGCATGCCGACAGGTGACGCGTTGCGGTCAGCGAGGAGACAATTAGCCATTGCTTCAACAAAAGACAGTTTTGGGGGAAACCCTTGGGAATCTAGCTTTAGAATAAAGCGAACTAAAGTCTTTTCTTCTAGATTAGATAGCTTTCGTGATCCTGGTGTCCAGTCGCGTCGGGATTGAGCGCCATTCTGGCGGCGACGTAATGTACTGCGATTGACGTTATATATACTTGCAGCGCGTCGGATGCTTAATTTTGGGTTATTTTGAAGGGCCTGAAGTGCAAGAAGGATTCTACCTTCTTTATTGGGTTGTGACATACTGGGTGGTTGAGAATTATTTGATTAGGTAGTGATGATGTAGGATGAGGGATTTTTGGCTCACATACTTGTCTGGCTCACATACTAGTGATACACGTTACCTTAAAAGTCATTTTTTCCAACTTTTGATGATGGCGACCTGTATCCGTTGGGGGCAATGGATTCAGGTCCCTGTCTTCATTAGCGTGGTTTTATTTTATATGTGTTTTCCATTGGATTCAGACCTGTATCCGCCTCGCAGCTAGGATAGGATAGGCTTCGCCCTAACACCGGACATCAAGGTGCGGCACACTATTCATCGTGTGTTCCTAAGTAGTATCCTCGTCTATCTTCTCCATGCTGTGATTCCATTTGGACACTATACTAGGCCAGTGAGGCGGCAGTCTCGACGATCCCAGCACGACCAGAGGTGCCGCCTCTTGTTGGTACTTCGTTGCACTAGCCTGACCATCAGACCGCTCAACCAGAATTCTCACGGTCTCATTGCCAAACATCGCTCCTTCGAGCCGGTCATGTATTCTATCCTCGGACAAGCCCTTTCCCATAGCGAGGGTACAGACGAAGACCAGCGCGCGGCACATGCCTATGCGGGCGATGCGTGATGCAACAATCAGCAGGCAGTCTGACCCGAGTCTCGAACGCATCCAGTGATTGAGTTCATGGATGTTTGGACGGGACGATAGTCCTGTCAACATTATTTTCTGCGTCCTCTCGACCTTAGCTTTGGGCAGGTCCAACCTGATCCAGTCGATCAGATCGTCCCAGCGTCGCAGTGATCCTTTGACGTGGCTAGAGTATATCCTGGCAAACCTGGGCTGGATCAACGTGCAATCTATAACCTCGAGCTTGATGCTCCTCAGCTTGTTGACGTCTGAGTATTCCAGCTTTGGGTGAAGTTGCTTCACTTCTTGTAGAATCTCTATCATGACCTAATTAGACATCATAGAAGAGAAGCGACAGGTCCAAAGTGAATACAAACCAAGTGCAATGTTAAAGTCCCCCTCGTACTCGAAACAAACCCATCCTGAGCTGGCGTCGTTGTGAAACTGCCAATCCGTAACACCGCAGTCTTGTAACCAGTAACTTATGAGCTCTCGTGCACCGCCAAAGGGAATCTGGTAGGTTGTAAGTGATGGGAGTCATTATGACTGAGGCTAGTTATAGAAATCGCTCAGAAATCTATTACATTATATATGGGAATGTAGTAGCGTTCACTACTACGACCAGCCGGGACATCAATAAGATGCGTCGGCAGGTCCAGAGAAATCCGTGGCATGCCCTCGTGTTATCTCTTCAGAGTTCAGAGTCCTCGGGTAGTGCTTTGGAGAATGAAAAGTGGAAAGAGATAATGTTACTGCCAAAGACATAAGGAAGGGAGGGTTTATTTCTTATGAAAGGGAACAGCATGTTTTGCGACAAACCAGGATCAATTCTCCCATAGAAAGGAAAGGCCAATCCTAGATTTCTAAATTGAGCAGTTCTGGCTACCAGCCCTCTCTCCCGGCATGGAAAACTGAAGCACGTATGCTCCCTAAGCGATAATCGATCGAACCAGTCCCTAAAAAGACGAACTTCACCAAGCTAACATATAGACATAACCATCTAGTTGTGTGCGAAAAGAAGACTCTCCATAACTAGGCCAAGTACATACAGTTCAAGTCCGCCTAGGCCACGTCGTCACGGACACCGCGTCGGCATGCGCCGCTTCTTCATTTTCCTCATCGTCACTTGAGGGGATCCACAGGCAGCGGAGGTCCTCATCCTCCCCATCTTCTCGACATGGATGATTATGGGTAAACTCGATGGATGTGGATATGTGATTATCCTCTTTGCGATCATTCGTAGTTCTCGGCTCGACCCTGCTCTCAACGGTATGCGATAGCGAGTCGAGGGTATGGCTTGTCACGGAGTCATCGATCCTGTGAATGGATTCACTACTGGGTACTTGAACGTAAAGATTTGGCGATTTATCTGGTGCCTTCACTAGCTTCTTGATCCTCTCCCATGCTTTGACTTCTTTCATAGGGCCATACGTCTCATCCACAATGCGGCGTCGCAGCGTTCTTTTCTTGTCAATTCTAGTGTGTTCACTACGGATCATCGATTCCTAGAGAGTGATTGATACGAACATCGCCAAACATGGCAATAGTGCATATTTAAGCATTCCAAGGGGATCCAAGAGGCCTTTTTCCAATTTCAGAACCTAGCTGGTCGTACAGTAAGTCCTTCCCTTTTTGATACGCGACACTTTGAAGATTCGTTCTTTCGATTGAGCCGGGTCTCATCCTATTTTAGCCTCTGGATAGTTTCTGTTCTTCGCAAATCTCTCTTCCTTTGCTTCTGCGGCAGATATAGCAGAACCTGGTCCAGCATCTTGCGCTTTCCGTCTGATCTGAGCAATCTATCCAGTGTAGAGCCTTCGAGACGATAATGCTTTTGCGGGCTGGGATCACAATACAAGTCGGCAGTGGGCTTATACACAGAGCTGCGGAATATGCATCCCCCAAGTCAAGGGTGACTTTAATCTGTCACGTACGAATACTGACGGTCCAGATTCACTATGATGGTTTGAAATGCAAATTTTTCGTGAGAGGCAGGAACTTCAGGAGGCCTACGATAAGAGTAAGTTGGTAATATCCATATATTGTAGCGCTTAGTTGTTGTTTGTAATGGTGCTCCTCTCGGCGCAAGTCATCTCTACATCTGCGTCCTCCTTCATCTCAAAATCATCATCCGACGGCGGCCATAACACGATCGTCGGAATACACATTTCGTTATCCCTTGATGCCTCCTCATTGTCTATATCCATCGGCTCGAACTGAGCGCCAGTGTCCATCGCTTGTCCGGCCACTTGTGTATCATGACTTAGATTAGCTTCCAATTTCTCGGTCTTCTCTTGCTGACGAAGCGTCCAAAGATTTTCTCTCCGCAGAAATAGCGGCTGTAGGGCAGGTGGTGACCTTACGTTCTGTTTTCGCATCAAGCCAATTATATGCATGCCAGGTGGAGAGCAGACAGGATGCGGAGGTGACAAGTTTCACATCGGCACGGCGAGCAGGGCTTAAATAGCAAACGAGTGACTTTGTTTTGGCCACATGGAACGAGACGGAGCTGACGGCCTTTCTTGCTTTCTAGCGCTATGAGCTTGATACTGTTCATCCTGTGCATGTAGTCATGCTCGTCTGGTTCTGGCTTCTTCCTCCCACTGAAGCAATCCATGGTCTATATCCTGTCAGCGCTCAGTATGAATGCTTGGCATAAAGACATAAGGGTGTTTCCGACATTATGAATTAGATTTTGCTAATTGTCTCATATGTATTGGGACATTTACGACGACCGTCTGTGCACGTGCACTTCTCACCAAACCAGATGCAGAATCATGCTGTTCCTTAAACGGTAAGAAGCATCCCAGGTAGCGGGAGCGATTATGGAACAACCTCAGGCGCATTAGTTTTACAGTACCTAGGCCAATAAATAAATCTATTTGATCTATCGTTCCTTTCTTTCTTCTTCTACACATCTTGTCATCTTTTTCTCTCAAGACATCCATCAAGACATCCATCGAAACTTATCGTGCTGTTCCTTTTCTGCCCTCTTCATTTTCGTTCTTGAATGAATAAAAGAGAGGAGAAAGAAAGTACAACTACGAGCACATCAGAAAAGACCGATCAAGAAGACCCATGTACGCTTGATGTTCATACTCAACAGGCCGGCATCGCGGGCGGCATACCGATCATGCCATGACTTCCCATTGGCCAACTTGTATTATTGTTCATATCTGGTCCAGCATCCTCGTAACAATTCATTTGAGACAATGCTCTAGTGATGATCGATAACAGCGGGTTTCCAGCAAAGTGACCCGACTGCGGTCCGTCCTCTGCCGTCGTCGTGGTATGTTTCGAACTGTCTGGCCAACCTGTCGCAGCGGTCGACCGCGGGCTAGGACGAGTCTCGTCTGATGGAGTCCGCGCTTGCATCTCAATGTCACTCTTCGACTGGGCGGACGGCATGTGGCTGTCGCTGGCTGCCGCAGCCGTGGACTGTGTAACTTTTGCGGCACCATTGCCAGCATCAGCAATAGCATCGGTGTCGCGGTTCGCCAGTCCACCGTCGCCCAGACCTCCCTCGGCTTCGATGGGAGCCTGACGGACGACATGTGGGTCGGCTGAGGGAAGATGCATCATATCGATGGGCAGGTGACCGTTGTCAAGTTGATCCATCATCTCCATGCCCAAGTCCACGTTCATGTCCATACCCATGTTGTCGAGATCAAATTGCAGCATGTTACCCCAGTGATGTGCGCCAGGGAAATCTGTCACTTGGCCAAAGTCCAGCATAGCCGACTGCATCCAATCATCCTCTGCCATCATCGTTGTCAGATCGACAGATCCTGGCTCATCTCCGTGACTAGGCTGCATTGCATCATCCGACGGGCCATTCATAGCCATGGAAGCAAATGGTGCGGTCGGCTCACACCACGGCTCGCCTTCCGCATCCTCATCTTCAATCGAAGTGTACGGCATCACGGCGTCCTGATCATCTGGTGCATGATCGTGAAGATGGCTCGAGGCTGCATTGTTTGGTTCCGCCGGCTCGCTCCGGTCGCGAACCCGTGAACGACGGCAATCGCCTCTATAAACGTGATGATGATCATCACCTTCGCCGTTGGCGTTATCGGTGTCATTGTCGCTGATATGGTTGTCGGTACTACCAAGGTCACGAACAGCATGATCCGGGCAAGCGTCGAGGCGAGCTTCCCTTCGGATTCTTGTCTCGGTCTCTCCGGGGCCGGCATTGTCACGACCCCGGCGTCGGGTCATCCTCGGCGCTGGACTGGCTGGAACGTCCCAGGTACTCTCACCATCGTCTTCGGCTTCGGATTCGCCGTCGCCGGCGACGATGATTTGCGGCTGCGTCGGTGAGGCGCCAGACCCTGATGAGCCATCGCCCTGACGACCTCTGCTGCGAAGACTGAGCACACGGGGTGATGGCTTCGGCGCTGGTTTGGTGACCCGGCACGGCTTCGTATTGGCCGGCTGCTTCCGTTGTCTCGCTGGCTTCAGAACAAGCTCGCCATTAGACACAACCTGCCTTCGCCAAATATCGTGAATCTGTAACCACCGTCCCGGTCAGCGACTTGCTCAATCGGCTTCTTCAGCCTTCCGCACTTCTACACTTCTAAACCTACCACGTCGTTCGTGTCTTCCGGCAGCGATTCCCCCTCTGGGACGTACACTGAGCCGTCCCAGAATCCATGGATCTTGTTGTAGAACGCAAGCACGGCGATCGTACCGCAGTCCTTGCCGAACTGATAGTTCTTCTTGATCGCCGTCATGCCTCTCTTGCGCATGGTCTGGCTCACCCCATGCTCGATCTTCTGGGTGGGGGGACCTGGAACGAGTCTTCCGAGGCGCCATGTCTACCTCTTCAGCCGGAATGGAAGCAGAGACGAAACAGTATCGTCTGGGTCTCGATGCTGTTCCAAGATATGGAAGCTGTGCATGTATCGAATGTAGGCCATCTTTTGAACGAACGGCGGAATTAAGTGGATGAATCGTCCTGTCCCAAACCGGACTCGCGACTCTCTTGCAGCAAAGAACGACCCATTTCTCCCGCTATGCCTTCTTGCCAGGCCAATGTCTTGATTCGATTTCATTTTCGGCCTTCTTTCGTTGTCGAGCCATTGCCGAATTTTCCAGACTTGCCTTGCCAAGGACTGTTGGTCGGTCGTCGTGCAGCGGAACGGGTCATGTCGGTGTTACTCTATGGTCGTTGCAAAAAGTCCTCAGGTAATCCAGGGTTAATTTCCACCTCTCCATCACGGTGCCAGACTGTCGGGACGAATTCGACGTCGACATAGGTCAAAACGGCTGGAGCGAGGGGATGGACGAGGAATATGAGGCGCAAATCCATGGTAGAGGTGGATCAAGTGTCTGCTAGAGCCAACATCTTTTTCAAACCCTGAGTGTGGGTTCCATTTTACATGTCCTCTGTCAATTTTGTTCTTCAACTTCCTATTTCCACCTTCCCCTTCTTCCGTATACAATATCACTTGCCCTCACCTTAGATGCAGTCGCTCAGAGCTGATGTTACATCGGTAGTTAGGATCGACATATTCTGCATTGAATCCACATCACGTGGGGGACTGCAACGGTTAAAACGGACTTTTAATCGCTGATCTAGTGGCCCAGGGCTTGAGCTTTTGACAGGCCATTCCTGCCGTTGTAAAATACCAGCTATGTTATGTTATGTTATGTATATTTTTCGTCCGGGGGCCGTAGGCCCCAAAAAGTCTCCTACTGGAGCACAGGACGTGCTGAGCTAGAGGAATTACAGTCTATCTATACGCTAATTACAGAGATATTTGGCCCTAACGAGGATTAGTCATCCGCTACGCGAAAATTAGTCTTCCCCTCAGAGTCCAATTTCTGCGAACGCGTCAACAAACTGCGCTCTATCCAGCATATCAACAGCACAAATGGCGCATCTTATCAAGCTTGCTACCCGTCAGCGGGATGATCAAGCGCGGCTGATGAATGACAGCCGCAAGGTAAGCCTGTTTTTAGGCGATCGTGAGCCTCTCAACGCGGTTGTCGCGGGGCTGCCTCCGAGTGATCGCAGTCGGATGGAGGGCGTATCAGCGCCTTCCATTTAGCTGCAAGCATATAAGAAAGAGGAAAGGTAACAAAAGAAACGTATTGAAAATAAAAAGAGAGAAAGAGAGAAAGAGAGACGCGAGTGCTTCTCGAGTCGTGTTCGCCTAGTAGCGAGGGCAGATATTTCCAAAGAACGCGCTGGCCTTGGATAGGTCGATATATTTGGTAAAGTCTTTTCCTATTGCTAGATTGACCGCTGCATTCGGTGAGGGTGCAAGCCTCATCCGGTGACGCGGCGGTATCTTTCTGCAGTAGAAGATGTGATCCGGTGCTTTGCGTCGGCCACATGAGCAGACTAGGCGTGCGTCGACATGGTCGAATCTCTCGTGATACGCAGCGAAGTCCCCGTGAAGGGATCTCGCTGCCAACAGATGGTGCAAGGCTGCGCGCGGGAGCGAAAGCTCCGGCGGGCAGCCTGTAGTCGCCTTGAGATTGAGCCTCTTATACTGCTCAGGGGCAGAGGTCGACCACCACGTCTCGAATGCTTCTTTCGGTTTCTGTCTTGCGATCCTTCGCAAGTATGCTAGTGTTGGCTGAGCCTGCCCAGGCTCGGGGGCTGATGATGCTGCTTTGGCCAGTTTATCGGCCTGTTCGTTGCCGGGGATGTCGGTGTGTCCTGGCACCCAGCGTACCTGTGTGGCTCCATGCAAAGCCGCTAGTGCCTGAAACTCGAGAAAGACGTCCTGTGAGGAGTCGGAAGGTGTGCCTCGCAGGCATGTAGCAGCTGCAAGATTGTCTAGGCAGATTATGATGTTTCGTGAAACTGATTCTTGTAGGTTTAGAGCGGCCTTCAAGCCCTGGAGCGCCCCTGTAGCTTCGGCAGGTCCAAGGCGACCTGACCCGTCGAGGACGGGGAAGTTGCCCTGGTGAATAGTAAAGCCGTAGCTGGCAGCTCCCTGAGAGGAGAGAGAGCCATCTGAGTATATTACTAGGGTTAGCGGATCGAGTGACTGCACCCAACGGAGGAAAGCGTCGGCCGTTTCCTTCTTCGACGCTGTCTGCAGCGGTGGCATTTGTTCTTGGTTGAAGCATCGCTGGATGAGCTTCGGTCGCGCGCACGGCGCAAGGAGCTCATCTGTGCGTCGAAGACGTGTTCGGAAGCTACTTTCCGTCTGTGCTTGATATCTTCGTTTTATGAGGTCGTGGTAAGCAGGTTGGCTGGGCGGACGCGTTCGCCTCGCCAGAGGGTGAGCCTCATCAAGCGATTTGAGCCGTGCAGAGAATCGGAGTCGTCGTGATTCAAGGAGTTGCGCGACTGGCGGTATCCCACTTTCTCGGTGGAGAGCAGCAATAGGTGTTGTCTTCCAGACGGGAAGTATAGCTCTCATGGCCTGGTTCATGGCTTTGGTCATTCTCTGTATGAGATGTTGGTTGCTTGAAGGTAAGTCTTTACTGGGTTGATTCCATCGCGGCCTGGATGTGCCCGGGTACCAGGCCTCGGAGCCGTGGAGCAGCACGGGCTCGATACATGCCCTAACGGCACTTCGTACGGCAGCCGGCAGCCGGCAGCGGGCCGTGTTTCGTGTTGGTGAGTCCTCGCAGATGGTAGGCCACGGCTTGCGCTTTCGCCGCCCACTTCTCTACATGGATTCGGAACGATAGCCTGCTGTCAAGCCAGATGCCCAGCCAGCGTAGGGCTGACTCGGGATGTTTCTCGATGTCGCCGTGACGTACTGCCGGGGCGGTCCTGAGTTTGCTGCGAGAGAAGTGCATGACTTCAGTCTTCTTCGAGTCGAAGGAGACACCGTTCGTCGCTCCCCAGCGCACCATCTCGTCGATGGCCCCGGAAGTCATAGCCGTAGTTTCGTCTACTGTGTCGCCTATGGACAGGATGGCCGTGTCATCAGCATAACCGAAGCGACCCTGAGGGTTTCCTAGTCGGTAGATTGGCTCAGTATAGAGTAGAAAGAGAATTGGCGATACCGGCGACCCCTGAGGGAGGCCGCACTGAAGGGGAGAAGAGGCCGTGACGGTGTCTTGGTACCTGACACGCGCAGACCGGCCGCCCATGAAGGAGCCAGCCCAACGAGCCAGATAGTCAGGCCAGCCTTGTTCGCGTAGACGCAGAACTAGCCTGTTGCACATGACGGTGTCGAAAGCACCTTGGACGTCCATTGTGACTAGAGTCGCCACCTTCTTGCGTGCAAACGCTTCTTCGATATCGTGGATCAGAGCTGTCACCAGGTCTGTCGCAGACCTTTTGGGGAGCGCTCCAGCTTGCTGTGGGTGCAAGACGTTGTAATGCACCGCTGCCCAGGCTAGGCGGCGTGCGATCAGTCGTTCCAGTCCCTTGCCAAGACAGGAGAGTAGTGAGATAGGTCGCCACGCTCGTGGCTCTGTGAGGTCTCTGCGTCCCGGTTTCGCGATCATGACCACCTCCGCCTCCTTGAATGGTTTTGGATGATGGCCTGTGGTAAGGCATCTTTCGAAGAGACGACGGACGTGTGTACCGATAATATGCCATACTGCTTCAAGAAGTTTGACTGTGATGTTGTCTGACCCTGGGGATGTATTGCCTGTGTAACAAGTCGCATATTGCGCCTCCTCTAGAGAGATTTCGGGAGAGAATGGGATCGATCTAGGTGGGAATACTGGCGTCCATGCGTTTGCGATGTCGTCCTCCGCAGTTCTTCGTTCAAGCGTGGCCTGTCGGAGTGCGTTGGCTTTATCTATCTGGCTTTCATACACGACGTTATCGACCTGTAGAGGTGGCGGCTGGAAGGCTCCTGGGGACTTTAGCCACCGGACAGCTTTGAAAACATCGCTACTGCTGGAGAAGCCATCGATGAGGTTACGCCAATAGCGCCTCTTGGCCTGACGGACTACACGATGAAAGCCTCTTTTGGCGATCTGAACATCCTGGTTGAAGCCGAGCAGGTAGCTTCTTCTGATGGCTCGAAAAGCAGCCGCGGCGTCGGCGCACTCCTCCGTCCACCAGGGAGCCGGACGTCCGCCTTTCCGTGCGGGCCTCCCAGACGCTTTTGCTGCTGATGTTAGTAGACTCACAAGTGAAGAGGCAAGCTCGTCCAGCTCCTCGGGGGTCGAATCTGTCAGGGGTATTCCTGTAGCGCCAAGCTCTACGATCTCGACGAATCGTTTAAGCTCGTCTTCCGTCTTGACTCGGATCTTGGCCGGTTGTACCGGAGTCGATCTGATGTCAAGGAAGGTCAAGCTGAGCGTGAAGTGGTCGGAGCTAGTGGCGAGATGGTCCTCGACGGTAGCTTCGGCCAGTGGCATATTGGTGAAGGCCAGGTCAATCGTGTTGCCGTGTGGATTTGTCGGGATATCTAGAGTGTTAAGAAGATTGAGGTCATTCTCTGACGCCCATCCCGCTACCTCGTGGCCGCGGTTCGTCGCTTGGCCCGTCTGCCAACTACGATGCCTGGCATTGAAATCGCCAGCAACGAGGCAGCGCTCCGGAACAGGCCAGCGAAGCAGCGTGTTTAGGGCATCCCTCTCGTCGTTCTGGCGATAAAAGTTGACTATCGTCATGCCGTTGACTGTGATCCAAAGGATGTCACGTGTCTCAAAGGGGCGAATCTGGTCAGCCAGAAGTCTTGGGTCTCGTCGGACATATGTCATCACTCTAGGCCGAGTGTCGTTGCTGTTCCACATGTCGACTGGCGTGAACGTGTCGTACGCAGGATGTGTCTTGGTTAGGCAGCGGGCTTTAGTATGAGCTGTCCACGGCTCCTGCAGGAGTACAATGTCATATCGTTCCGAGTCGGCTAGCGCCAGGGCGCAGTCGTGGGCCGGAGGGATCTTGCCGACGTTGGCCTGGAAGACCTTGAGTGGCTTCTTATCGTTCTTTCGTGTCTGCGAGTACCTATTCCTGGTCATAGTCATGAGTACGGCTTGTCAGGATTATACGACGCTTCTTCTTCGGTGAGCTTAGTCCATGATGCTCAGGCTCCTCCTCTGCTTCGTAGGTAGCCCGGGGAGCTGTGGCCACCATGATGCACGAGGGTGCTCCCGACGCAGCTGGACTCGGAGCGTGAGCGTCTGGCTGTTCATCTAGTCCGATGTCGCCCCTTCGCAGCTCAGCCGCTCCTTGTTGGGTTTCCATATGCGTCTCTAGTTGTGTTTCTGAATATCGTTGTCGGTATGTTTCCGCGCCCACCATTCGGACGTGTTCTCGTTGTTCTTTGGTAAGCCGGCGAAGGACGCCGCGTACTTTCTTCGGCCGAGCTGGGCACTTACGAAGGTTGGCCTCGTGGGGCCCTAAGCAGTTGACGCACTGTTCTGATGCAGCACAGCCGTCTGCGATATGGTCAGTCTTGCCACAGCGTCGGCAGACTGGCTGTCTACGGCAGTTGCGGGCAAAGTGGTAGTCCCAGCACGTTTTGCACTGTTTAGGTTGGACGGTTTTGTCTATGAGTCTGGCTGCACGGCTGCCAAAGAGGGACCAGAATCTCTTGGTGGGCTTGAGAAAGGACACAAGTAGAGTCTTGGTCAAGGGATTATCCGAGAATTGTCTCCCAGTACGTATATCAACGGGCTTGAGCCCTGTCTGGATTTCTATCTCATCGCTGACAACGCTGTCACTATCCACCTCATTGCCGCGAAAGTCGGTCAGTCTTCTGGGAAAGTCTGAGACCACATAAGTGTGCCATTCCTTGTTCGTTTCTACTGCCATAGCTCCCAGCTCAGCCGCCCACTCGGCCCGCTTCTCTACGAGAAAGTCGCGCGTTTCGAGGTCGGCAGCCAGGATGGCCCATCCTGATCTGACTTCAAACACCTGTCGGATCTTGTCTGAGACGGCGCCGAGCTTTTCCCGGATCAGGGTCCGGATGGCATAGCTACTGTGGGCCCTGGCCGGAGCTCCGGCTTCTAGACGGATGAAGACACGGAGGTCTTGTCGGGGTGGAGCGATGGTCGATTGTTGCCCTTGGCGATGAAGTGGGTCAGATTGTCGGTGTTGTTGTTGTTGTTGATGTTGGGGAGTTGGGCGGGCGCGGTCAGTGGGGAGCGAGGCGGCGACGCTGCTGTAGGTAGGCTTAGAAGCTGGTGCATCGCCAGAAAGCTCTTGTTTCCAAATGCCGAGGAAGCTGTCGGCGAATTGCCGAGCGAAACGTCGCTGCGGTCCAGCGGTGAATTGCTGAGCGGCTTCTTCAAACTTGGCGCAGAAGGCCTGGAAAACCATCAGCTTGGCGTTGTACTCTTCCACGCGCTCGCGGGCGAGGTCATTGGCCGATTTGATAATAGAGATTGGCTGATCATAGATCGATGTGGGGTTGGCACGCTCAGCTCCTTCCACAGCTGCAGCAGTGGTGGCGGCGTTGAGTGGTGAGGACGGTGTCTGCGCCGTCCGCCCGAGTCCGGGTGAAACACCAACGGGACCGTTGACGATTGCAGGGCTGTTTTGCAGGAGAGCTGCACGGGCTTCTCGGTTTAGATTGGCGGGAGTGTGGATCCCAAGATCAAAGCGATCCGAGACAGCGGGCGGGCTCGTCATGGACGAGGCCATCGCCGCGGCTTGCGGCTGCGCGAAGCGCAGGTTGGGTCGTTTGTTGTGCGCTTGTTAAGGATCTTGGTGCAGACAGGGCCACTTTCTTAACACTTGTATGCCAAGAAAGTGTGATGACAAAGGAAGGTTGAGCCGATGAGTGTATGGACCAGTCCATCCATTGGGCCCCTTCAGGGTAAGCAGGTCGGGTGCAGGTCAGGGGCTAACGTACACGCTGATACAGTAGACAAGAATTCAAGGTCGTCGGGATCAACAGAAAAACCTATGGATATGATAAGCTTCGAGCAGAAAATGAAGGTAACTCTGCCATATGTAATTTGGTTACCTTCAGAGAGTAATTGAGTGACGTTCCATGGGTTCGGTCATGAGGGATTGTGGGTGAACCGAGATAATCGACAAGGGCAACGTGGTGATCCGGTGATACTATATTGAAGGATCAAGGTATTAAGAGCAGGAACAATACCAAGAGATTCTGATGCGCTCCTGCCAGCCCAAAGAGGAAAGTCTTGGAGCACAGCATAAAGCTCCATACTCTAATGCCTCCCTAGGGGATGGCTTACCACTAAGACTACTTGGGTATTAATGACACTAAAGACTGTACCCGTAGTCTAAAAACTTTGAAACGCAAATAAGGAGATGCTATAATGGCCCCTGAAAATTATATCTAAAGGCTTCAAAGTCCTTTCTGAAGAGGATAATACTGGTAATATATATAAATGTTTTGTTGAGCGCCAAGGTCTGACCTCCTCGAAGGCGAACGACATAATTAGTCGGCGGCCAAAAGATCATCCTTATAGAATCAAGGAAGGGTAGCTCTGGAGAGAATATGGAGTCCAGCTAATTGCATTAATAAAAACACACGGACAGTGGCCGAATTATTGAAAACACTGAATTCAAACCCTGAAGCAAATACGGTTGTCCTTGTCATATACAACAAATCATGCTCTCGATGCTTTACATCTCCAGCCGGTAAAGTTTTATCTACCTTCGCGATATATTACGTATGGTTATCAGTTCAATGCTCTCACAGGCTTCTTCCTAACCTCTAGGATACTGGCGTCGTATCAATGGGCGATAACGCAAGGTACAAAAACCCGTAAGCCTGAAACATGTCTGCATGTGCAACAGGGCCACGTAATAGTCGTCGAGGATCTCTCGAAGATTCATCTGAGCATGAGGTTTAAATTCCCCGGTTGGCGGACTATCTTCTCCAGCGACATGGCACTCTTCAATTAGCGTTCTTGCAGCATGATTACCACAATTGCAGTTGTTGAAGAGATCCATGTGATACAAGAGTCTTTGCATTCCAGGCTTTCCAGTAATGGACTCTCTTTGTTGTCCCATATCTCGTGATGTTCGGGCGGCCGTTCCGGTCGACTCAAGTTTTGGAGTATTGTGTTGCAAGGTCTATATTGCCTATTAGATGCGTTCTTCTTAGTTGATGATCCTACCTCAAATCTTACGTCAACACACCTTAAATCAGCTCCCAGTTGATCTGGAAGTTTGGATAGCCAGCTATTGACTTTTTGCTGCAGCCTGTCATGCTTAAATACGAAAATATGATCGTCATTTCCTGTAGCGGCAGTCACCTGCCTCTCCTTGGGCTCTGGCACAAATGAAAGGGAGCATGGGTACTCTTTCCACGTGGCATCGCTGGGCTTTGAGTAACTAAAGACAGTCTCATTTACAAATAGGGAGTCTAATGAAAACTTCCCAACATCGAAAGTTCTAGGCATTTCCTCTGCAGAATCCTGTGGTGCAAGCGGCTTTAGATCGACGATTATGTCGTCAAGGGCGACAATGGCGTCATTCATGGCTTGATTGATAGTTGATGAAAGCGTTTGGCTAGGGCATTTGCCAAAGGTTCGGAAAGTGTCTGTGTAATCAGAGTGCGTTGAAGTCCCGCTTCACTCGCCGAAAGACGCTGTAGCGCTTGTCTAATGAATGGTGTTGGGATATGGCTGATCTTTTGGGTATGGTTGGGAATGTAGATGATGTTCAAGACTTTAAATAACAAGGAAGATCGAAAGCCCTCATCCCACAGTTGTGCTCAATAATATTGAGGTTCTACGTCTTTGGCGTCGGCAAAGTGGACAATCTTCCGGCAGTTCAGCAATCGCCTCATGATAGAACATTCTGAAACACATTTGAAACTATCAAAGGTATCGCAGAGCCCCAGCACGTCGTAAATACTAGCCTTCTATTTCCTGATATATCGGCTTACAGTGCCATAATTCCACATCACAGGCGAGCTGGCCGGAACTGAATTAATAAAGTCTATTCGGCATAAAATCAAGCTAGGGCACTCGTGTAAGTACGTTTCATGTAGAGGACTTGACCAAGGTAAATAAAATGATATCTCTTATGGCACAATCACAACGTGACTAACTGGGCTAGTCACATGGTTCAAGCTAACAAGGGGAGGTCAAATACTTTTTGCCCCCTCCCCCCACTATATCCTTAAAGGACTAAATGCGGGGTTTCGGCAACAGGATGAAAGTGGAACCATTCATTTAGTTTTATCAAAAAGGGTTAGCTCAACTATTCCGATGGTACAGATATGTATATTTTTCGTCCGGGGGCCGTGAGGCCCGTAAAGTCCCCTATTGGGGTATAGGACGTGCCGAACTAGAGTCTCTAGTGCTAAAATCTACGTAAAGCTTTCGCAAATTACAGAACAGACCACTATCCAGCATATAATCAACTCAAAAGCGCGTCCTGTCGAGCCTGTTACCCTCCGATGGTGCAGAGCAAATAGAGTTTCAAAGGTTTAGGTTAACCCTAAGTCATCTGCAACCCCATGCCGATCTCATCTTGAGCAGACGTACCAGAGGCAAGCAAGGCCAAGATGGCGACTTCTACGTCCAGGAAATGCACAGTTAATAATTTTCAAACAAGTTTATTGGCTGCTTGAAATGTTTAATTTCCTGGTCAAGAATAGAAGAAAGTAATCATCGACTTTCACTGCCGAGTCGGCTGCTCCCGCAGCATGTACGTGCACCTGTGTTTGGGAGTAGGTGGCGGTTTGGGTCAGCCCAGTGGCTTACTGCTTTCCGTTTCATATCATCCAATATGCCTAGGACTTGCGGGTACCGATCATTTACTAGCTCAGGCGCCGTGACTTCGGCACGTACGGCTGACTGGTTTCGGGGGACAAAAAGACTCGGGAGCTCAAAACCTTGGACAGTCCGGCGCCACTGACATGATCATGACCTTTAATCGCTCCCAAGTCCGTGAAGATAGATCCCGAGCTCTTTAATCCACCAGACATCATTAGCATTAGCTAAGGTCTCAATATGTTACGACACAGCGGTTATGTACCTCCAAGGTCCCCACAACTTTTACCAATCACACCACGAAGAATCCCAGAATGATTAGTGCCGAGACTCAGCGATCAGCACTGATCCCACGATAACCTCACTAATCCCCGTAAGCACACATAAGTATATAGATCACGTTTATTAGCACTTTCATAGACTTGAGCTTACTAGCTATTAATAAAACTTCTTTATGACAATAAGCCTTATAAGTATTACTCGTCTATTGAGAGACGTGATAATACCTCGCTACGCTCAGTATTGCGCCCTACAATCCTACCAACATAAACCTAGTACGAACTAGTTTATCCCTTGGGAAACCCAATCGTCACAAAATATTCCTCTTCTGCCCCTCCCACTCAACAATCGTCCTGTGGCCAGGTTTTTGCTTAAAGGTAGGAACCAGGGGCTGCCGGTGGCAATAAATTGATTCAGCAGCAAACCGATGAAGACAAGACAAAATTATGCCGTTTCATTTCCTAAACCATGCCCCTGCATGTACAAGTAGCGCTAATTATAGGCCCTCTATCAGTGTCCTTCTCTTGCCGATGATAAGTCTGTAAGCGCTAGAAGCTCAAACAACCCGAACTTTAATTACCGGCAGTAATAAGGCACCGAAATGTTGATATGCTAGTGGTATGATCGTAGAATGCTCGCTCAGCACATCTAGCTTGCCGGGCGCTTTTTAACTGGACATTAATCAGTGCGATTAGTCGTGGCGTAATTGGCGAGGGAGGCCCCTGACGGCCGTGAAATGAGGTTCTCGACCGTGCACTGTCACACAGCGACTTATCCTGAGTTCGCGGGCCATCGCCAAAAAGGTCTGTTCTCCAACAGAGTTACTAACGCTGCTCAAATCTATCTCGTCTACGCCGGCTGGTCACTAATACCTAGACAGCGACCTTACTGTTCGATTAAGCTCTAGGTCGCGAATTATAAAGGATGAAATAATGCAGGTATCCTAAATCTAGGCCCATACAGAGGCAAACGTCCTAGAATACACTAAAGCAGCTAGGAGATGGCTTGATCGCCAAAACGTGTCTCTTCTGACCGCCTTGTCCCTATGGATGCACCAACTCCGAAGCAGAGGCATGATCAAAGTGTTCCAACACCTTGGATTTTGGCATCGGACTTCAATTACTCTGTTCGAGGCTCACTTGGCTAAAGCTAACGACCAAGCTCGCTAAGGGCTTGCATTAGAGTCCCGATCGGGACATCAGCTCGCACCCTAGGGCAAATGCCGATGTAAACTATTTAGGCCGAGTCCACGTTGGTCGTAAGCAGAATAAGAACGGAAAAGAAGCAGGCAGAATATGACCCGATAACTGCCATACGCCACCTTAGTTAACGGTTAAAGTGGCGCTGCTGCCAGGTCGTTATAGTATAGTTGCCAAAAGATCGTATGCTCAATATAAATCAGCAATTTGGTCAAAACCGGTAACAGCCGATCCTATCTGTTCGAGTACGAACGATTTGGCTGTACTGCACAGACACTTCACATCGAGCGGCATGGAGATAACGGGACGCGTAATATGGGCATATGATGAGCAAAACTCGGACGAGGGGGTGATTAATAGCGAGACGACTACATTAACCAAACTTTTCTTCAGAATGTCTTCCCTGCGAACAGTAGAAACTCGAGTAATCTGACCCTGGCGCTACACACCGATCACTCACATCACCTCCGCTCTCACTTGACAGGGGTTTTACGGGATGTACGCCCGCATTACCTATCCAGGCGCTGTTTCAGCTGTCCCAATGACTGGGAACAGTAGGAGGTGATCCATGATTCCATTCTATGTTTGCTAACCTAAAGAATAACACATTGGCCAGTTGTGTCTGTGGTCTGGTATGCTGATTCTGATATCCACGACTCAAAATAGCCCCAGAGACTCCAGCTGACTGAGCATTAATAATCGTGGACGTGCGGCGGCCAATACATAGACACCTAGGTGCCCAAATAAAGTTGCCCACCCAGGTGCGCCGCCCGACTAAGCGTGGCACCAATACATAGCTTACAACAGGACGGTTAGGGCTACTTTGGAGAGCTGTTGCAGGACAGATGGGCGGGGGAATGGGCTCAAAGATACTGCTGTAGCCTAACTGTGGGGTTAATGGATGGTTAAAGTTTTGAACACATGATTTTTCGGTGAACACGATTCTATAGGTCCACGGAGCGCTGCAGAGTCGACAGCATGAAAACTGATCCAAACGCCGCCCTGTGAGGAGTAAGAGCACAGGATACACGCCAATTCAGCGCTCAAAACGTCTCGATTATTAAGTAGAAAGTGACTATATTCTTTGGCCCATATACGTTTCATTTCAATGCAACACCATCTCCAGGTATCAATGATGGTTTTGTAGTTGAGTCGACGCAGCAAATGTCTAGCGCAGTCTCAGGTGTTAGTGCATTTGTACCAGCCGTACGAGTCATGAAGGCCGGCTGAGGCTTTAGTGCTTTGTCAAAATGTGGGGAGTTTTGAGCCAATAATATTGCGTGTCCTAGGGGGATGCCCACGGTTATTTGGGCACCTAGGTGCCCAAATATTGGCCGCCCTTACACTAGATATTTGGATGGTAATGGCCCTGGTCCCCCGGTGTGTGACTGCTGATCACAAGGCCCCAAGTCTTCTGTATTGCGAGCTGGGCTTGAACATGCTCCGAATCCAGTTGAATTGAGGAATTAAGGTGGTGGGTTTGTTTAAGAGGTTCTGTTGTACAAGGATGGGAGCAACTCAATTCAAGTCAACGTAAGTCAACCCACATCAACATTTTATCAAGGAGCCAATGGGATATATGAATTAGGCCAGGGGGGTGAGCTAACTTACGTTGACTTGAACTGAGTTATACTCCCATCCTTGCTGTTGTACCTCCCGCTCCTACGCTACAAGTATACTTCCCCCACGGCACCAACTTCACAAGCTGGTCGCGCTAGTGGTGGTCCAGTATCGCATTCCGGTGATAATAGTTAATGGAGATATCTCTTTGAGTGCCACAAGCCTCCACTAGGGTCAAGCGAGGTATCGGCCAGAATCTGGGCAAATCAAATATTACTCCAGTGAAGAAGGTATACGTCCATTGGTTCAGTTTCTGGCCGATACCTCGCTTGGCCCTAGTGGAGACTTGTGGCACTTAAGAGAGAAGTGCTGCTATTTGCTCCCATATTTAAACCTCCGACTCCTTTCATCAGTTCGTGCTCTGCTTCCATCTTTAGGGCTCTTGGTTCTCATCGTTAAAGGATTCTATCACCACATTCTTCTTACATGCTTAGGGTTACTAGACACATGGCCTAGTAATACCATCTCAACTATTGAGCCACCGTTTAGCCTTCCCCTGCCTGACTATTCCATCTATTTCTGTCGTCGTCCGAGAAGCTCTAGACCAGGCATGGGAGCTTCTGAAAGCCTGCATTTTGTGGTTTCAAAGCCACCCATTGTGCGGGCTGTACAGACCCCAAGGCCAAGACATCCCTCCACACTGTCCATTGGTACCCGTGGACTCGGATCCCAGATGGCAACATTCCTACAGCTGCCATGCTCTCCCTCGATGGGAGATGTTAGGTTCGTGCCCTCTAGATTTAACTTATCACACCCTACCAGTCGACTCCTTCATCAAGTCGATTGAGTCCTGTGCTTCCCCGATGTCTGGAAATATAATGCTATACCATGCCACGCAAATTAATTAACGGATAGTTCGTTCTTCGAGGAACCAATTGATATGTTCCCAGTCCCAACAGTGGGGGGGGTCGATATTCCAGAACAGCAGCCCCAATATAGCGCCGCACCGGCCCAACCCACAGGGCCCAATCGACGCTGGGACGGCGAAACCTTGCAAGAGATATTATTGAATGCTGAGCGCGGCGATACACCAGTCAACCCGTTTCGCAACCGGATCCAAGCGCGGCCAGGATCGGCGCCTTCGAAAGCCAGCGCCACTGCGGTGATCGTAAAGTCGCTTGAACCGAGAAAAAGCGGTCGGAAACTAAAGAAACAGTCCAAAGGATCGGGTCCAACAGGACAGCAGGAGGAGCTCGATGATGATGACCTTGTCAAGAATCCCCGCCAAAGACGCGTCCTCGAACGTAACCGAGCCACTGCCGCCAGATGTCGGTTACGCAAACGCGACGAAGCCTCTGCCCTTTCTTCCCGAGAACGAGCCATGGAAGACCGGAACCGCTACCTGTCTTCGTGTTTTGATTCCCTGACCACCGAAATATACTATCTAAAGACGGAATTGTTACGGCACACCTGCTGCAACTGCGATCTCATTCAAACATATATTGCCAACGAGGCAAGGAAGTCCGTGGACGCCTTGCTTGCTTGTTCTTCAGATTTGGCGGCCTATGGCTGCTCAATTGATCCTGAATATGTAGGCTCGAGCGGCACCAAAACTACTGGCTCTTTGGATTCTCAAAGCCTCAGAGCGATTAGCAACTCGCCGACCCCAACGACCGCCTTTTATCAAAGGCCGAAGGCTTCAGAGGTCAGGGATGGCATGCTCAGCGTAAATTTGCAACGGCTCCCAAACCTTTACGAGCCGCATGATTCGATGGCTTCTATCCGGATGATTTCGGATGTGCCTCTCGCTGGATGTGTTCCAGGGCCATATATGAGTACGGGACCGCAACAGCAGTTAACGAATCAGACGGGCTTGGACTCTCTCATATGGGGATTTGGAGGTTAGGGTTGATGCGTGAGTTCAGAAACAAAAACTCCTCAAAATGGGTCAAAACCCAGGCATATGGTAGAGCGAGACAAGCACAGTTTAATGAGCTTAGGCCCTTGTTTTTCTCAAGTCTGTGGAACAAGTTAGGATGGTTTGGAATATACAATCGATTGTTGGAAGAATTGATGGTTCCCCCTCAACTTCAGGATTAAGTTTCAAGATTAAAGTTAAAGTTTAATGTCCTAAAACTCAAATCGTAGGACTTCCATCTAGGACTCTAGGACTCTAGGACTCAAGTCCAAGAAAGAAACAGTCGAAGATATAAGGCCACAAAGGTCCTTCGACTGCAAGGAGTTAATAATAACAATCAATTATCAACTGCACTCAGCATCCCTGCGTAATCCAACAACACTGGTGCGTCTACCCATGGATCCGAAAACGGAATCATCACTGCTTCAATAAAAGTTAGTGATAGGGCTCTTTACTGGGGAAATATCCCAGAGAATTTTGATAGCAGCATTTTTGATCAGGGTGGTCAACAATTCAATTCCATCAATCCGGCGTCCATGTTGAGTTGAGTGGACAGCTTACTCATCGTGTAGTCCATGGAGTTGAACCATCACGCCTTGAATTTGGATTGATGGCGTTGAATTGAAACGGTTGAGCTCAATTATACACATCGAGCCCCACCCTCTGGACCACCTCCCCCCTCCGGTACGTATTAATCATCCTTCTCTGCTTTGCCATTTAATGCTATTTGCAGTTTCTTCAGACACATCTATCAGTGCATCTCCGGCCTCAATTAGCCCACTTCTCACCCACGATCTTAATGTTTGCGTCATCCTTATCGTACTGGCTTCCAGCCGAGTCCCAAGTGGTGACACCATTTGCCCAGCAACGCTAAATAGTCGCTCGCACTCTGCAGACATAGGTGGGATCGAGAGCACATCGAGAGCCATCCGTGACAGTCGTGGATAGTCTTTCCGTTTCTCCCACCAATACCGCAGTGGATCTGTCACCAGTGGATCGTGCTTCGCATCGGGATTGCGTAGCCAATGATCATACTCATCATAGTCCCCATCCCACGAACCTTTCAAGCAAGCAGTTTCGTCTGGCAGCGACGACGTTCTACAAGCCCGATGCCTCTCAAGCGCACTCATTACCTTCAAACGCTTCAGTGGAGGCTCTCCATTGGGCGTTGACAGTGTCGGCGATGATTTGTACTTTTCCTCCCACAATTTCTTCACCATATCTTTTGCCTCTTCAAGCCACACCAGCGGTGTCTCATCAGTCCATGTGTTCTCGAAATATGCCCAGCGCGAAACAGGATTCAGAATCGCTGAGGCATAGTATGCTGGCGTTTCATCAAGCTTCGTGTAATAGTCATTCAGCTTGCACCATCCTAAATTAATGTTAACCCTGAAGTGTTCGGAATCCGGGTAGTTTCCCGCAACTGCTTTCCACTCCTCAAGCCTTTCCATCAGAAATTCATATGTTGAGGCGACGTCCCACATATTGCCGTATGCCTCGACATGTCCTCCTTTGCGTGGTCGTCTTTGGGCATCACCCTCAAGCATACGGAGTGCCTCCTCAAAGTCAACAAGCACCTCCTCCATTAACTCAACAACCATCCAGTCATTCTCGCTGAGCAGGCTCTCCTCACAAAGGCACAGAGGCATTTCCTCTGTCCTTCTCACACCATTCCGGCGTTCTCTATTGAATTCTATCGTGGTTTTCTCAATGAGGTCCTCGAGAAAGGGTCGTAGCTTCAGGCCCCGCCTCATCATATAGAGAGTCGACAACTAGCGAGTCTGATTATCACGTACGACGTCCAAAGGTTTCCTCGCTTGAATGACTGGGATGTCAGAGTTTTGAAAGAACTCTTCCTGAAGAGCACGGAGTTTATATGTCAGCTTGTCCGACCGGTGGATCCAGTGCACCAGGTTGTGGAGTTTGCCAACGGGGCCTTTCTTCCGCCAGATTTCGTGCTGAGTAACATCAAAACCAGGTTCCCCATCGACCTCGGTTTCGAAAGCCTCAGGGTTTTGCCCAAACAATAGGGCGTTGACAACAAGATTAAGCACGTGGCCGAAGCATCGTATTCTCCGTTGCTTCGAATCGACGCCCAGCGCCCTTGCAAGCTCCTCCGTAGCAGTGTCCATGTTGCCAGCGTTATCCAACGTCATGTATCCCACCTTGTCGAGAATCTCATAACTCTCCAGTATCTCCAGGATCTGCGCTGCAATATTCTCACCAGTGTGCGAAATCCTCAGTTCCGGCAGGCCAAGGACCAGTTTCGATGGGGCTCCATTATTGTCAACAAAAGAATACACTATCCCATAGAGCGCGTGCCGGTTCCTGGAGCGCCAGCCATCGAAAGCGATATGAATCTGGCCCGGGGTGCTCCTCAGATGGTCGATTACGCGCAAGGTTGAAAGCCACTCCACCCAATCCACGTAGTGGATCCACTCGTGGATTCCACTGTCCACTCCACTGGCAAAATCCCAGTGGATTGGCTAATCCACCGAATCCACTCGGCAATGTCGTGGATGGATAGGGTGGATTTGGGTGGATTATAAGTGGGGTAGTTAAGGGCGCCCATATATTTTGGCAGAATGCCTTTAACAGAGGCTGATGTGCCCCATAATCTTTGCAATGTTGCTACCCTATGTCAAAAACACCATGAAGCTTCTGAACAGCGCAATTTTAGAATACATACAATATAGGAAACACTATTCGAATGTCCTACGCTTTCTTATTGGGATGACGTAAGTCTCGATGGATATACTTAGGATTTGCTCCGTGAGTGCATATCGTTATGAGGGCCATCAATAAGTGTACATTTTCCTCAACAACATATCCGGCAAATATCAAGTTCGACTGTCCATACTTTGAATTTATAATACAACAATTATACCATTAAATAACTGCCCGCAAGCTGATTCAAAAAACGCGTCCAGATCCCTCAATATCTCAATACTGCGCGAAAAATTGCAAGCGATACTAATCGCGTCAAGCTCGTGATGTGAAGGATGTTAGGGACTTATCTAATACCCGACCCCAATATGGCACTCGCTACGTGCTCGTCCACATCAAATTGGCTCGAAAGGCAAGTATCTGAAACATCTGCAGGATAAGGGCATATTGTGCCAACTGGTCGCGTTGGACGCGTCATTCGCGCTGACCTGACGACCTGTTGTTGACCCATCACCTGCACCATGTTTTGCGTTTTCGACATGACAAAGAGATTATTTTACCATGACCTTGCCTGATTCCTGCTTCGACATTTCCGACAGCGGCTTCGGGTCCGCTGCCGAATCAACACCCTGCCCGACGCCGTATCCTACCCGTTCAACCTCGACCCCTGTCTCGACTGTGAGAACCTCTTCCGTAAGCGATGAACAGTATGAACGTACGCTCTGGAGGCATTTCCCAGGCTGGGCGTTCTCTGAGCGAGCCAGGGAGACGCGTTGCTGGGCGTGGGAGAAGCTAAAGAGGGAGACGGAGAAGCTAACTTTGAGAGGGGCGGGTGCATGAGGGGATCGTCTCAAAGTCGAGAGCTGCTATTGGCTATACACTGACGGACCGGCATCCAAAGCCTGCTATTCGTGGACCGCCCCAATTGATGTGATTGGAAGACAAGACATCAACTGAGTGAGGTGGATTGGTCAGGTATTGGTTAGGGTAACCCCGTCCAAACAGCTTATCTTTCTGTGGCTGTAAGGTTCTACCAGGGCGTATAGCGCCAGCACGTAGTCGAACGGTGCTCCCTGGACTCGTCCCAATGTTCGAAGAGAATGACTAGATTTCACAGTTCAATCTAACGCTTTGATACAGTGGCCGTGTAAGCAGACGCCACGTCGAGTCAGTCAAGGAGGATTGATGGACTTTGATTCCAGGCTCAGGCTCCGAACGATCGCCCAAAGCATCTTGGACAAGATATATACAAGTGGTTATAGCTCTCAAATTATCTCAAACTCTCTGTCTATTATTTCCCTACATTTTACGTAAAGCATTCGCAACTATGGAGGACCGACGAACTCCAATCCTCGGGCTAAATATCGCATTAATGCTTCTTTCAATCCTCGCTATCGCGGCGAGACTTTCCACCCGGGCATTCGTTGTTAAGAAAATTGGTCCCGATGACGGTTGGCGCTCTTCCTGTACCATTGCTTTCAAATGGCGTATTGATAATCATACAGTTCTCATTGCGATTGCATTTCTTTTTGGCCTGGCACTCTCGACACTCTATATGCTCTGTAGGTCGTTTCAGCTTTGATAAATTCACCTCAGTCTTTACTAACGTAAAACCAGCAACAAGATATGGAGAGGGGCTCCATATTGAATACCTGCAACCCGAGAATGTGCCAACATACACTCGGGTCATGTTGTTGTCAGGCGTGAGTCAACCACACTCAATCTGTACTTCCAGGATTGGCACTAACAAGTAAGCAGCTAATTTACGGACTCTGTCAGATGTTTATTAAGCTATCCTACCTTAGCCTTTACCTGCGCATCGCCCCTCATAAGACCTACCGACTGGCTTTATACGTCTCGATGGTCCTGGTCTTTGCCTTTGGCATTTCCACTTCGCTGGTATCCATGTTATTATGTTTGCCTTTCGAGAAACTCTGGAAACCAGATATCCCAGGCCATTGCATCGACATAAACACATTTTACATGTTTAATACGACCGCAAACATGATCTTTGACATTGCCATCTATGCCATGCCAATACAGATCCTCTGGCATCTAAATCGTAAGTAGACAGATATTGGTGGCGAACGCAATATTGACCATTTTGATAGTACCCAAAAGGCAGCGGATGGGATTGGTATTGGTGTTTGCGCTGGGTTTCCTGTAAGTGTCTTCTCGGCCAAGTCAATAAGTGAGTTGCCATGGGTCTTAACGGCAAGAAGTGTTCTAGTTGCAAGTGTTTTCCGCCTGGTAACTCTTGTGCGTTTATTATATTCCCCAGATTGTAAGTCTCTTCCCTAAACTTGCCAAACTTAAAGCTGATCGTGGATGTAGACCGCGGAGATAATACCTGTATGGAAACTTCAATCTGCCTTTGAATACCTGCTGATAGTTACCTAGGGACGACTGTGCGCCCCCATTGACACATCTTTACTCCATTGCCCGGTTTTAACTGAGATATTAGGTCGAATCATTGAACTGGTCATCTGTAGAAATCCATCTCGCCCTCGTCTTATCTTGCACCGTGGCATTTAAGACACTGATTCAGAGATTCCTTCCAGGTGTTCTTGAGAGAGCTTCTCGGTCAACAAAGAACATCGTCTCTCGAGGCTGGCCACGCGGTGCCAAGCACGATGGAGATTACGTGCTCCAGTCTGTCGGCCACAATGAGTCGCGCGCGAACATTGCCACAAGGGGGGATTCCAACGAAGCTGATGAAATTGGAAGTCAGAACCCAATTGTCGAAGATGTGGAGATGGCCGGATTGAAGGGGGCAGCCTCATATCGCTCTTTGAATTCGAGCATTGGTGACCAGGTTGGTAGCAGGCAGTTGCCCGCGGAGCAGGGCGGCTGGTAGTGTGACTTTGGTCCGGGCAAGCAGCCTAGAAGTCTGTTGTATACAGTGACTTGCGCACAAAGAATCGTGCCGCCGCTATCATCACCGCGCCGTCGGTGTGTCTCCCATTCGGGAAACGGTCCTTAGCTCAGGAGGTGTTACGCTTGGCAGAAGTCACTCTCGAGCCGACTATAGTCGCTAGGCTCTAAGATGGCGCCGCCCTCAATTTGTTCTCTTTTCTCCTGAGCTTTAGATACGCAATGTAAGGTGCCAGGACCCATATCCTACTTGTACCAATTACCACTGGTATTGGCACCCAATACCTTTTTTTCCGGCCCGTGCACGCTTCTCGGATTTGGCAACGTCTATCAAGCGAATGTCTCCACACAAGCGAGTGTCCCAAAAATCTCAAACTTTAAATACAGGATTCCAGATAAAAACATATAAAAGCATCTGATCAATTGAATTCAGTCGTTATACTTTTCCCCATACGTCTCAATAACACCCTAAAAAAGTACAGCCTGGAGATCGGGAATGGGTTACAGTGATCCAAGCAATTGATGCGGAAGGCTGGGCGGTCCAGCCCTTTATCGTATTTGCAGGCCAAAATCACCTTAGCAACTGGTATCAAGAAAGCAACTTCCCGGGTGATTGGGTTATCACTACAACCGTAAACCCTGCTTGCATGTGACAACCTAGCACCTATTTAATATCTGTTCTTGTGGGAGCGCCAACGACTATTAGAAACAGACAAAAAATAGGGTCCCCTGCAGTAAGCTCTCTTCTTTCTTTAATTCCAGCCATTACTCAGAATTTCACAAGTCATGGCTTGGAAGAGATTAAATTACACTAGGACAGCCACCGAAACGGTTTGAGGTGCCAAGGTGAACATTGTTCAAGCTAACGGCAAATTCCACTATGCCGCGCCTTAGACCTCTATAGAACTCACGCCCTAAACTAAAGTACAGGGACGATTTCAAGGCCTAGTTGCTTCATAGGAGACCTAATATTAGCAAAGCCATTATTATAAATCCAGATACTTTTAATAAATCCCAACAAGGACAAGGCTCAAGATCATCCTCCGTGAGATTTATATACGAGAAGGGCGGTATAATTAAGCACTTGTCACTTTCATAAGACGCACGGCGCCCGCAAATGCAGATCTACTACCGCACCAACTCATGAAATTCGGTAGCGCCTGTGGGTACAGACTAGCCTGATACTAGCCCTCTAATTGGTCAGGATGTAAATAAAGATCTGACATCTTGTTAAATAGCCTTATTGGTCAAATGAAGGAAATGGCTCAAACTAGCGTGTATCCACAGGCGCTACCGAATTTCATGAGTTGGTGCGGTAGTTCAAGTGCCGGCTTCTTTGATCATAGCGCATTAGCTCTTGAGCTAATCGCCACTAGTCAGTAACGTCACCACAAGGGGCACCATTGGCCGTTGTACAAAAGAATGGCTTGTGGCTAATACGCCTGGCAGAAGTAAGGGAGGTGGATGCCTCCTAGCCTTACTGTTACCCCAGCCTGATCGCTTATATGCGGGCGCTCTCCGCCCTCATCGAACTTTATAACTCTATAAAGATAAGTTATTTAACCCGGGCATGAGACCCGGAACTTCCCAGATTTGCGCGATTACATTGTCAGCGTGGCGCCGGATGTCGACAACTCTGGCGACTGCCCAACGAACAAGAAGCTGGGATTGGGTCATGTGTTCTGCCTTGTCCCTAACGTAGAGAAGAGATATGATGTGGCTGGATTCGTGTTCCATTTGATTGCAACATGATGGTCACACACGACTGCCCCCTGCTGCGAGACGCAGGTAATGATAGGTATTGAGAAGAGACGATTCTTTTTGAGTTTTTCTAGAGCGTGGTGTCGCATGTCAGGCATGATCTTAACGAGCCTCAGGAAACAACAACACTTATTAATCGAGCTGTGTGCTTTAAGTATAATCTGTGGGATGGAGGACCCCACATTTCAGATAATAATGAAAAAAAAAAACAAAAAAACACTCTTACTGCTCATTATTGGTTTTATCTGACCTTAATTCTTTTTTCGCATACTTATCAGTGCAACAAGAGGTTTCCCTGACCCAGTCTACCAGTCTACCGAGACCGACCTATATTTTATATGACAGTAATAGCCACTGGTTACGCCAAGACAAACTAATCCTGTGGACCGTTCGCCTGGCCTCGCGGATGATCCGACGCCTTAAATGATGCACGGACGGATCCTAGATATCTAGGCAATCCATTCGATATCACATGCCCAGTACAGTAGGCTTTAAATTTTCTGAGAAGTTAAGCCTATCACCTTTCAATTTGTTCAGGCTTTCCCATAAGTACCTTGTCCTACACCCTCGTTACGTGCGGGGAACCTTGAGATGCATCGCCAAAACACCATTCAAAGTCATGGAGAAGTTATTAATGAGTCATCCATTGATGCTTGCCGAGGCCCTCAATGCATATGATGACTGCAAGGTGAAGTTCTAATTGCCTTGCTTGTCAAGGTAATCGGCTTAGGAAGCCAACGCCAAAGGGCTCAAGGAAGCTTTTGGGGCTGGTCAGTAACAACGCTGAGAAGCCTCTAGCAAAGAAAAAGATGCATCACTTCATTTGGGGACGTGAGCAATGGTGAGACAAGTGGCAGAGGCTAAATTAGGTAGTGAATAATCCGCCTTTCTTCCTGGCTTTTTAATTAGGCTGGTGTCTCTAGAGTGACCTGGCGGAACGTTTAACACATTCAAAGGGATAGACTAAAGGATGCCTTAAGGCTTCACACACCGGGAATGACTCGTGTGTTCGAGGCACATGCTGGCTTTCCCCTTACTAGCTGCCGCTAGGCCCACCACGGGAGAGCAGCCGGCATATTATAGTCGATCACCCATGTCAACTACTTCCAAGGTGGCGTAATGCAGTATCTGAGCGCCATTCCCGCCTGCCAGGGATAAAACTTTCGAGAAAACGTGGCTTTGTAATTCGCGGTAACCTAAATTCCCTAGCCTTCGTCGAATTTTGCGGCACCACCTAGAATAAAAAGAACATAAATAAGTCTCATCGTCCTCAGATATTGCTAAGCAAGTGGATCTCCACTGTATTGTGTGAATTTGGCCGACGGTATACGCCCGGAATACAAGAGACTTCCTTGGCAATGAGTGACCAGCCAAGTGACAATGCCGCTATCGAGGGCGCCGCTCCCCCTCCACCAGGGATATCCCCCTCTTTCGACCATCCCGAGTACAGTGGACAGCCCGTTGTCGTGGTAAACATTGCTTGTCTTGCTCTCGCGACGTCGGTTTGTGCTTTGCGGCTGTTCACAAAGTTAAAGATCGTCCGGACTGTGGACTACAGCGATTGTGAGTACGCCCACAAGTCCGGCTTGTACCTTTTCCAGGAGATCCGTTAACAGTGATTAGATCTGATCATCCCCGCCTGGGTATAGTCATGCGCCCGACGTGACTTGCATTTCAATGTTGACTCAACGACAGATATCTGCCGTTGCCTTTGCGAGCATAAATATCATTCGTAAGTCCAAGTTCGGACCCCGTATTTTGGCTCTGTCAACTTACGTGCGCCAAGAATGCAGCTATGGCCTGGGCGTCCATATCTGGAACGTCCCAATCGTCAAGTTCAGTCCAACTTTCCTACAGGTATACTTGAATCCAAAGAGGACCTCGTTTGAGGCTTAATAGTCTTCAGATACTAATGCTATGTCTTGGCAACTGAAGCTGCAAATAACGACTCAGGCGCTTTACTGCGTCTCCATGATGTTCACGAAGCTATCTCTTCTAGCCGTCTACCTTCGAATCTCCCCAAGTCGGAGATTCAGAGCGGTTGTGTGCCTGCTCATGGCAATCGTTGCTGGCTATTCTTTCTCAGCAGTGCTGGTCGCGATATTTCAGTGCCATCCCATTGAGATGGCTTGGGATATCACCGTCTCAGATGGGTCCTGCATCGACCGAATGGCTTACTTCATCGCCACATTGGCACTTAATGTCACCACTGATCTCTTCATGTTGGCCTTGCCAATACCGATGCTTTGGAATGTAAAAATGCCCAGAAGGCAGAAACTCGGCCTAATCGGCATCTTCATGACTGGTTCCTTGTAAATCGCCGCCTTTCCATTCTTCCATGCCATGTTACTGACAGTGACTAGTGTCTGTGTCGTCGGTTTTCTCCGAATTAAATCTCTTTTGGGTTTGATGGGCCTCAACGATTTGACGTGGCATCTCGTAGATGGATACGTCTGGGTGTAGGTGGTGCCTTTCTTCCTATTTCTTCCGAGTCTAAATGTCCCAGGGCCATCGAGATGAACACCGGCATTATTTGCTCGTGTCTCCCATTCATGAAGCCGTTTCTGAAACAGGTCTTTCCTCGCGTTTTCGGCAGTAGTCTTGGCTCAAGCCACCGGCAGTCGTCAAATGGCCAGAGCAGAGCCGTCACTTTGCACGGGCAGGTCATGGAGCTCGATCGCAAAATCACAAAGACGAAATCCTGCACTGAGAATCTTTCAACCGGCGGCCAAGGCGCCGACTTGCGGAGTGAGAGCCAGGAGCGCATCTTCCATAGGCCACAGGATTGTCATAGCGTCACCACCGATGCGTCGCTCTCCAACCCTACAGGTGGCTCGCAGGATGTTATTGGCCAACCACACGATCTGGAAAGCGCCATGGACTGATCATTTTCTAGGTCTATGTATATAGTTGGCACTTAGTTGGGTAATAAAATATATGGCTGCGCAAATTCCTGTGTAGCACTAACCAATGGAGAGTGGATTGGCCGGCGCGGAACTCGGTGAACGATCTTCTTTGTTTACTGGCGCTTTTTAGGAACTTTGCGGCTATATTCTCGGGGTGGTCACACGGCCATTCGAGAAGCGGACAACCAGTTGTTGCTTAGGCGCTCGGCACTTCCTGGTTTTCATATCACAGTTTGGTAAACTTGTACTAACTTCAAGGACGGCAGTCTGCTTACTTTGAGGCAGTTGCGGCACTAGGTCAAAGCGGTATCTCGTCCCCATCCCGTGACCAAGGCAGACCAGGGTTCGAAGTCAGGTAAAGTGTCGGCTGTATTCCTCCGCTGTTGCTGTCAGAGGTACCATAGCTGCTTCCAATTACTTTTGGTAGAAATCTTCCGAGAAAAGGCTTGAGGGATGCAAGGCATGCGCATACCAAAGCCAAGTGTACCTCAACCGTCCTGTCAATACGAAGTTGGATATGTCAACGCATCACAAGCATATAGCAATAGGGAATGCTGACCACCATGCTGTTCCTGGGACACTATCCCATGTCAAATCCTGGTATGAAAGTGAGTCTACTGTCACTTTCAGTCTCACAACGCTGATACCCAAGACACTGTGCTGTGCGTCAGCATTAAGCCTCGCAGCAAGGAGGTTGAACACCCACAAACCACCCGTCATCATAATCATCATCACGCCAAGCTTTTGTCTTTTTTGTAGGCGCAAGCCCCGTAGAATCGCAATCGGGAGCAACAGAATGATCGCATCGGTGGCTGTATTCATCACTCCACTGAAAATGGTAACCTTCAAGAAGTTGATACAGGATCCGTCCGTGATAGTGAGGTCCCAGTATTTCTCAAGAGGTTGACATGCATAAACCCATACAAATGAGGCGATAAGACTGTATAGTATGGTAAGCACTATTGTGGCATAAATGACGCCCCTGAGCTTTGCTGATGCTATGACGAATCTGAGATAGAAGGCCAAGATGGAAAGCTTCGTTAACATGATGGACATTCCGTAGAATGTACCGGTAATGGCTCCAACCTCAGGCAGAATTATGTCAGCTTTAAGAGGCTTGGTGGAATGAGAAGGGAAGGTGGCCATACTTTCATAAAGTTGTTGTTGAAAGTTGAGAACGGGATATCCCATGCGTGGCGTCCGAAGCCATACTTTACCACTGGGAGAGTAAGATACTGCGCTCATATTTAGGCATATTTACTTACTAGTACACGTCATCGACGAGTATATTGCTGCAAAGGCCTGAGCCTTAGTGTTAGGACCTGTTCGCTTACATTAGCCACGGTGGTGGCGACCTACCCATGCAATAACCAACATATCTGCAATGTCATGTTAGCATCTAGTCGTCAGGCTTCGATGATAGAGTATTACAGTCAGCCGAGTCCCGTGTCTTTATAATTGCGACGAAGGTATAGATACGGATTAACATGAAACAGGATGAGACAGCCAAACACCCAATGGAAGAGCTGATGACAAAAGGAGTTCGGGTCGGCGGGTCGACGAAGTTCGGTGTTATGCCAGGAGGAGGTGGCACGAGGGCCACGGAATCCCCCCGGCACCAAAATGTAGTAGAAGTCATTTCTAAGACGTCGAATGTGACAGGAGGAGGATAGACACTCAACAACTCCCAAATAACGAGCAAGGTAATAAATGTAGAAAACTGGACGACCCAATTGCGGCTCCTTGCGTTGGTTGGGGTATGGCTAAGTATTACAAGATAGTCGCTAGAGGCGGTCTGGCTAGGCAGAATGCCCATTTTAAACGTATGACGCAGATCGAAGTGATATATCAAAAAAAGGTTGTAGGTTATTGGAAGGGGTGGAAATGAGGGGCGCGCGGAGGGTTCCGAGGTGAGATTAAATGCCATATGGCATTCCTGGCCGGTTTGCTAATTACAGCCAAATTCCTGTGCAAATTAAGGGGAGACGCAGTACCTTGTTCGGTAGCTTAGCAATGATCTCTTTGCCCTGGCCCTTGTTTTGCATCCCCCGTTGTGTGCCCTTCCTTCTGATACAGGTGATATTATTAAGTCTACGTTCTGTACCTGTGCTCTTCGCACAGTGCAAAACCTTCAATGCGGTCACTCGCAAGGATCTAACCCAATTACGGCTACTCTTCTCAATACCTCCGTCAGCACTAATCGTCGCCCTAGTGGCAAGTCGACGGATCATTTCCCCGGTGGTGATAAGGCTCCAGCTAGTTAATCGACCCAGTATTAAGTTACTAACAGACGCGGTGGTAACGCGCTGCAAATCAGTCGCAAAACTTGTTGGAAAATCCGGGAATCCCCCTTCCCTTCAGGATTCAGACTGTTAGTTTGAAAGTCCTAGATACAATTATCTAGAGATATAAACCTGAGAATAACTCTCAGCTCAATAAGAAACAACCAAGTTTTCCAAAAATACATTTTCACCCAGCACTACTGCGCAATATAAACAACACCTGTCGGATGCCACTCTAGTCGAGGAACAAGTCGATCTCGAAGCCGCCCTCCCCGACAAGAAACACCGTAAATATTCGCGCGGACTCCGTTACCGGGTATTCATCATCTACCGGCGGCTTTTCTCGCTCGTTGGCTTGTTCAACATCTCGGCTGCCATTGCTCTGGTAATGACCGGGATCAGCCGGGAGTGGCTAAGCAACATCACGGCAATCAATTTGGTCACGGCCGTTCTCGTCCGCCAGGACTTCGTCATCAACGTCCTATACACAATCGCTTGCAGCGTACCAAAGTCCTGGCCTCTCTTCATTCGGGCTCGTTGCGCAAAGATATATCATCTCGGTGGTGTCCATTCCGGTGCAGCCGTTGGTGCAGGAGCTTGGCTCTTGGTGGCGAATATCGCCGACATTGTCTGCATGGTGAGCGGAAGTTTTTCAAACTGGGGCAAACAGTCGATCATATCCAAAGTTATCTCGTGGGCTCTCTCGGCCTTTTTCGCCGTCATGATCGGTCTTGCCTGGCCGTCGATGCGTAAGCGCCACCACGACTTGTTTGAGAGAACGCATCGATTTATCGACTGGACCATGCTCGTATTCTTCTGGGTTCAAGTAATTATCACAAGCAAGGACAATGCAGCCACCGGCACTTCATTGGGACAAGCCTGCGCCCGGTCACCACCATTCTGGCTCCTGGCCGTAGCGACTGTAAGTGTCGCTTCTTCGTGGTTCTTTCTCCGTAAGGTACTCGTCCAAGCGGAAAAGTTGTCAGACCACGCGATCAGACTGCACTTTGGCTACACAGTCCCCGTCAACGGCTCATTCGCTCGCCTATCATACAATCCCCTCGTGGAGTGGCACTCGTTCGCCACTATTCCCGCTCCCGAGGCCGTCAACGGCCGGCCGAAAGGCTACTCGCTCATCGTCTCGAACGCTGGTGACTGGACTAAATCAACTATTCAGGATGGCCCGCCCCACATGTGGATCCGAGGCATACCGACGTGCGGTGCCATGCGCATTGCAACCCTGTTCAACCCAGCGCTGACTTCAATTCAAGTAAGTCAAGTTTGGGGGTCCAACTTGATTACTTGAAATAAAATCGTCCATGGACTTACTTAACTTGAATTGAATTGATATACTTGAAATGAAGGTGCTGACCTGAGGCTCCAATAAAGCTATTAAGCCTCCCCTCCCTCCCAACCCACCAAGTCCCCGCCAAAGCTAACCACCTCACCCATAGTGATCGCTTGATGGCGTAGCCAGTTTCGTAGACACTGCATCTCCTCTATTATCTCGGGGCTTATGCTGTGCCTTTGCTCAAGTTCTCTCGCCCAACTGGCCCTTGCCTCATGTAAACGCCAAGCTCGTCTTTTTCCTCCATCATGCACCGATCGCAGCTCTGCATCCACTAGTCAAATTGACTGGGCTTGTCTTGCCGCATCGTTTTTCCTGTCATCGTCCTCGATGTCTCGGGCTGCTCCTCACGTGGATAGTGCTGTTCAAAGAATTCCCAGACACTGTTTTTAGCGTCTCGTAGCCACACTGGTTGCTCGTCGCTGGTCCAGTTCGCCTCAAGCCAAGACACGTTCCAGCGTGGGTGAAGAATAACGGCAGCCGGATAAAGTGGCGATTGGCCTAGTAGGCTGTAATACTCATCGAGCTTTGACCAACAGTTCTTAATAGAGATCTGGACGCATCGTCGGTGATCATCATCAAGACACAAATAAACTCGCCAGGCCGTCGAGGCGATGCCCACCTCCGCTGGTAATATACACCTCTTTTCGCATCACCTCCTCCTGCCGCTCTCCGTAAAACTTAATTTCCCTCCTCTCTTACGAGCGCCCAGCCTCAAGTTCCCGCTCTGACCTTGGACAGGCACCCGTTGTCGGGGCTCTGACGTCTTCGTTTCGAGATATGCAATGAAATGGTCAATGTGCTCTCGCTTTTGAATGGCACGCGGGATCATCAGGAAGGTCGAATTCCATCTGGTTTCATTATTTTGGATCAGCTCGAGGTCGATGGCAGCTCGCTCCTCTTCAAAGAGTTGATAGCCGTCTTCGTCGTTCTGGTCACAAGCCAGAGATTTCATCAGCTCTCTTCGTTGCGGGGAAGCCCTGACGAACCGGACGATGTTATGCAGCTTGCCCACCGCTCCCCGTTTCCGCCAGAGCCGAAGCTCACGCTCTTCAACTTGGAAAGCCACCTCGGTGAAGGCTTCTCGCTCAAACGAGTCAGGATCTTCTCCCCAGAGAAAGGCTCGAGCTGCAAGGTTAAGAATGTGCCCAAAGCATCTTGTTCGATGATTTCTAATATCTTCTTCCGCCATTGCAGGATAAAGTTGACGATAGAGGCTCTCTAAGCATGTATCATTGGACGAGGCGTTATCGCAGACACCCGCGCCAGTCCTATCTCGTATCCCATACTCGCCCAAGATATCATATATTGTCGCTGCTTGGTTGTCTCCGGAATGAGATCCCCATATACGGCGCAGAGCAAGGAGTCGCAATTGGACTTGATAGGAGGCGTCGAGATAGTGAGCGTGGAGGCCAAGGAAAGCATACCGGTTTGAAGAAGTCCATAGGTCAAAGCTAAAGCTAATCCTTGTGACCGCCTTCTGCAATTGACTTGATATTACTCCCTTCTTTACCTCGAATAATTTCCGCATAGTATCACGCACTGACAGCCGACTCCACGGTACCTCTTTTGCTAATAATGCATCGTGTAAATCGAGCATTCGGCGCAAGTACGGATTCGATGGCGCCGTGAATGGAAGATTGGCAGTAACGATCCAGCCGACCGTCAACTCCTTCGCTTTAGTGAGATTCGATCTTGCAGTAGGAGACTCCAAGCAACGCCGTTTCGAAGGTGGGTGAATGTCAGCGCGAGACGAATACGAATCTTCATCCGCATTGTCATCCGCCTCGGTGATCATATGAGACCTACATCCCGTAAGAAAATGAAGAAGCATTAAAGATCAGGCTCGTATAGATACCATTTACCTTCGGAGGCGCTCAATTGGCGATGTTGTATTTGTGGCGACGAATAATGAGCTCTTGCCTCGTTCATCACATTTCGAGCATACCCAGTAGGTCTGCAATGTCCGTAAATCAGGACTGACTTCTGTAAGAAAGAAGCCATGGGCTTGGATCCAGCTCCTTCGACCTTTGCGATTCTTATTGGCAATGTGTTCTTCTGGTATATATTTCTTGCAGCCGATCTGGACAGTTGGCGAGGGTCGTTCTTCCAGCTTCAGTCTTGATGGACGCAGCGTCAAGCTGCTGCTTGATTGATTTGTGCTGGCCACTAATTCCCAGAAGCGATTCTAACGACTGTTGTTGTGCTGCCATAGCGGGTTACCGGCGAATCGCGGATTGCAGATGCTTCTCGTCAGGGAGCGACGTTAATTCTGAACCAGGTGTTTCCGCGAGCGAACGCAAAACACGTACTTGGGTAGGGCCTAGAGATCGGCCGACCCCGTACTATTCATCAAGTCACCAGTGATCGTGCCTATAGCACGGGGGGTACGGTGATAGGGAAAAGGGTCGGCTGACTGGGGAATAAAATAACATATATTTCCATAGCAATTAGTATGACATAGAAGGTATCTCTGTCTCCAAATTTCTCCGCGAATATCACAGAGCTTTTTAAAATCTAGATACTTTCTTTTATTAAGCTATCTCTTATTAAATAAGGTATCTTTCTTTTCCTCAGTCAACCGACCCTTTGCCTGGTCAGGCTACCCCCCGTGCCTGACCCTCTGGCACCACGGGTGGATAGGGTAAGGCAAAGGGGGGCCGGTCTCTAGGCCATACCCAAGTAGTCCACTTTGAAGGAACAACTTCATCTATTCTAGGGTCGGCAATAGAGGCTGCGTGAACCGGCCTCAAGTACTGGGCTTTATAACTTTCTTCGGATTCCGACAGCCGGGGGACACTGACATTGCCGGCGTGATCGTTTTCATTCCATTCGTGAATCAAGGAGTGTATAAAAGGTTCGTCGGAGTTTGCAAGTATAAGGGCTTCAGGGGTGAGTAAAGAAACTGATAGCGACATCTGGTTTCGGGTCCAGGTGAACTTGAAGAAGGAGATCGGCTGTGCTGAGTTGACGCGCGATAGCCTCGGCATCAGCACCGGCTCGAATGCGACGGACAATCTCGTGGACTTCGGCCTCTGGCCGAGTCTGTATAGCACGATAGACAACGGCAGCAGGATGCGACACTTCAAGCGCTTCTAACCTTTCCCTAAAATTACCCTCAGATGTTTGCCAATAAACACAATCGATGTGCTTTGCTCGACACTGAGAACATGTCGGCCGAGCACCGTTGCACTATGCAAACCATTCAACCCACGTTTATATGAACCTCCAAGAGAAGGGCTACTTCCCGAGGGCTAAGGGACAGAGTTTGGTAGTGGCATACCTTGCTTTTCCGTCGTCGACAGGACTCGCAAGCTAAAGATGTAGAAACTCTTCTTCGTGCTAAGGGAGCTGTTCGATGCCCGGCATGGGCCACTGCCGGATGAGAGCGCGGAGCTGGGAGCAAAGGTCGGAGATCAGTTCCCTGACTTGATTCGTGTGTTGACAAGTTCGAGGAATCTGAGAAATTGGAAGTTCTGTTTGCCATCATATTTGACGTTCTTAGTGACGGGTTGCGGCATTGAAATATATGCAAGGCTACGGCCTCCAGCTATTCAACGACTGGGGCCCAAAACATCGAAAGCGTGGGAGAATCAGAGAGAGGCTAGATAGGAAAGACGGAGATGCTGACTCAGAGCGGGGATAAACTTGCATGAGGGGAGGTACAAGACTATGGGCTCCCATTGGCTAACTGCTGACGGAATTAGGTCTAGCAGTTATGCCCCACCTTGTTTCGCAACCGACCAACTCCTTTAGGTGGGAAATAAAAGGGCGCTAGCATGAGATTGAGCAACTGACGAACTCCAGGTCACCCGCGACAAGTGGTACGATACATCTAAAAACTCGTAAATATGTAAAACCAACCCCAGATTATCGTTATAGATTTTGTTTCTTAATAAAGTATAGTAAACGCGATGATAGCTGGTATTTGACTGGAGGCTCTGCTTTTGATGTTCTTTAGTTGACAGGGATGGCCTGCACAAAATCCCCAATCAGAGCTTCATATGAACTGCTGTAGAGAAGCATACCGGCGTAGGTTAGTGCCTTGAGGAACGAAAGGCCCTTATGCCCCACCCGCCGCTCAGGGTCGGAATGCTCGCTTTCCATTGGTCAAAACTAAAACCGCTGGGAACTAATTAAAACGCCGCGTGCCAGCTTCGCCCCGCGACCTTTAAAACTTTGAACAGCCTTTGTGATTGGTGGTTTGCGTCCGTCTAGCTCTTCCTTTGTGCGTGCCTGTTCGACCCGTCTGGCTCTGGCTCGAACGCGTGACGAGGAGAGGAGACCGTTTGTGTCTTCCAGAAGAGCCCTCCCGCTTTTCCTATCCTATAACGCTTCCTGTAACGCTTCCCCGCCCTTTCCCCTCTCCCATTTCGTCTCGACAACGTCGCCGAACGCAGGCCCCCTAGCCTTAGGAATCGTCGTCCAACCAGCGCATAGCCTCCCGAATGGTCCTATTGCTCAGTTGCTCCAGTCTCGCCTGCGCGGCAGTCATCTCCGGGGGGACGCAGTTGCCCACCAAGTCTCTCTCCCGTACCTTAGACACGAGCATAATGCCATCCAGCGACGAGCATCGCGACAGCTGCACATACAGGCTGTACGGGTCGCACTGCGAGGGGACGATGCGTCCGTCGACATTCGTCGTCCTCGTCCCGCGCAACTCCAGTGCTACGCGCTCGAGCGTCCTGCCCTGCACCTTGTAGTCTGTGCACGCAAAAGCCGCCGCGCACGGCAAACCCTTCCGGCTGACGTCGTTGCGCTGCCACGGCCTCTTTCGCTGGCATTGGATTCTAACGCTCATGGGCGTCAAGAGAACCGTGCCGGACGGCATCCCGGCGAAGTGGATATCCTTTGTTGTCTCTGACTCTAGGATTATCCCCGCTGGCGGCCCGAAGTGGATCATCATGTCGGCCGAGATCCGATGGCCCGGGTGGGTCTCGTCGAGGATGACCTCCAGAGCAGTGTAGCTGGCACCGTTGACCAACTTCAGCCCTTGGTGGGTGTTGTGGTTCACAACGACAGGAATCCCCGGCACGAACATGAAGATGGCTGGTACCGGTATCACGCTATCGTCGCCCTGGTTTAGCATCATGATGGCTTCTTCCTCCGTCGGCAGGCCATCCTTCCATTTGTGCTCGGAGATGAAGATTCGCATTATTGACCGCTGCAGGATCTGGAACGCCAAGGTTGCCTCCATATTTAGGTTCCACCGGTTCCTATTCAGTGGTGTCACCACGGTGATGCCCGTCTCCCATGGGATCCGCCTATCCTCCCGGTAGCACCTTGAGTTGCGCAGTTCTAAATCCGTGCGATCCTGCACACCCAGTCGGATCCGCTTCAGCAGTCTCTGCAAAACCGGATCTCCTGCCGCACGCACTTGTTCATCCAGCATGACAACCGTCGTGAACTTCTTCCACAGCGCGTGCGCCTTGTCATGCTGGTGCCGTTGCTCGGCCTTGAACGAGTTGTCTTCGTCCCATGAGACGACCATACTGGGAAGAAGGATCGACCTTTCCTGTACAGGACGAAACTGATGGAAGTCTCCGCAGAAGAGAACGATGGGTATGCCCCCAAAATCCTGCTGCGATCCGCGCAGCCTGCAGAGCTGCTCATTCACGGCGTACAGCGTCCGAGCTCCGAGCATGCTCACCTCATCGATGACCAACATTGCCTTGTCCTGCCAGTCCATTCGCGACTGTCCATGGACGAATCGCTCCGCCTGTTTCGGCAATCGCACGCCGTCGAGATCTTTGGCCAAGTTCGCGCCCACCGCTTGGTCCTTGGAGAACCCGCAGGCTGAGTGAATTGTGATGCCGTTGATCCGCGCTGCGGCAGTCCCTGACGTCGCCGTGATCAACAGGCGGTTCGAAATGCCCTTTGATGCAAAGAGCTCGACTAGCGCCTCAATGACTCTCGACTTGCCGGTTCCGCCCTCTCCGCCGACGAACTGGCAGAGCTGACTGATATCACTTTTCTCCCTTTTCTCCCCACCATGGATCAGGTCGAGTTGGCGGCATAATATAAGGAAAGCGATCGCCTGCCTCTTATTCAGTGTAAACCGCGCTACCAGAGCCTTTCCCGCCTCGAGGAAAGACGTCGATGCACCAAAGTGGACTTCCATGCTCGGACTTGCATGGACTGCCGTCCCTTCCAAATCCGCCGCCGTCATTTGGATATCCTCCTCTCCAAAACCGGTGAGCAAACTCTGCACCACTGCGCTGCGATCGGTCCCGTGGGCCGCGACGGTACTTTGTATACCCTGGATCATTTTCTCCTTCTCTCTGGACGCACAGATCTGCTGCGACTTGATGGCCTTGACCTGGCCCTGTGGTGGTACTACGACCCCGGAAAATCGGTTCCCTCGTATGCTTACCCGTCTTTCCCCCGGTTCGGGTGTTATGGTGGCCTGGAGCTCAACAGTCGAGCATAATGCTGATTGCTGAAAGTGACAAAGCTGCTGCATCATTCCCATGAGCTCTGGCGAGCCCGCCGTGATCTGGGCCGCACCAACTGCACCCCTCACAACATCAATCAGACGAGTTGCATTTCCGACGCTGTCAGACTGGTACGCCGATGTGGCTTCTTCACTCGCCTCGCCTGCCCTGTCCTGGTGGGCATGTGTGGCCGTGAGTTCACCGTCGCCAGATGACGCTGCCCATTGCCGGGCGTCGCGTTTTGCGTCTTCAGCCGATCGTCGGAGCAGTTGCACATTATCAACGAGGCATGATATTCTAGGAGGCAGCGCCTCTCGTGCCCGCGCCCATATGCTGTTGATGTCGTCCGTTTCTCGGCACAGAAAAGACTCCCATGGCACAAATAGCGCAAGGTGCTGCACCGCTGCTCTTCCAGCACATGGAGGTTAGCCTCTTCAACACGACCTTTACACTCTGTCGGCGGCGGCAGACCCACCTTCGATAGCACGGCTCTTCGTCATCCTGATCGAAATCCTTGCTCAGGTAGCCATCAAGGCAGACGCTGGCGTGCTTTCCCGGCCGCCTCAGCACCTGCAACCAGCCTCTTCCAGGACCCCACTCGTTCTCGAATGACACCTCTCCCCAAGCGGCAGGGATCTCATCTTTACTGACTCGTTTGAGTCTGACGAGCGAAACATAGTCATAGAGGCATAGGCTTCGCAAAACGTCTCCCCGGTGCTGGTATGCCTCAGCATAGCTAATCCTTTCACCTGCTTCTTCCACAACTATCGACTCGTCCACGGAATCGTTTGCAACCTCGGTCCCGCTCTCTTGCCGGAGGTGTCGCCATCGCCGGAAGACATGCCAGTAGAGCAGAGAGACGTTCAGGAACGTCCAGGCGTTGCTATTACTGAACTCGGTCGGGTATCCCACAAGATGTGCAACGACCTCGACCTGCGATAAAGAACGCTCCGTGAACACGCGGTTCGCCACCCTCATCAAGAACTGTCGCGTCCTATTCCCAGCACCGTCGTCACCCGCGGCATTGCTTCCACGATCCTCCCCACGATCCTCCGTTCCACCGGCCGCTGAGACGAGGGGCAGCAGTTCTGCTGCGGCAACCACGCGTTTCCACACCGGGTCCTCTACTTTGGTCGCATAGTTCGTGATGTAATAGACGAGGGCCATGGTCTTCCGCTGCGTCGCTATGAAGGAGATATCGTGATTATGGCGGAGCCCCACGGCGATGGCCTTGTTCCACCGATTTACCATGCTATGCCTCCTGCGGATATGCAACACGCCATCTGCCGTAAAAGCAGTCTTCTCGACTAGTCTCCACGGCGCCTGAAACCGACAAAGGCCACGCTTCTTTGCTCTTTTGTCCTTGCTCAAGGAATACTTGACACAAGTTGGGCTGTGAGTATGGATCTGTGTTGCGCCGGCACAAAAGTTGGCTTCCTCATCAAATGCAGCCGAAAACTGCTCCCTATTGCCCAGCAGGGACGAGATGTCCGATGTTACCGATCGCTCCGCTTGGACGGCGCAAAACGCTTCCTGGTCCAGGTCCTAGATTGCAATATTAGTTTGGCCTCGCTCGACTATTATATTGTCAGCAACTCATCTTGGGCCATACCTCGGAGAAGGCACTATCTATGTATTGGATGATACGGTCACGGCACGTGGCTTGGTCCTCGCCCTCGGTATCGGGAACCGTCGAGCTCAAATGCGAGTTCCCATGCAACCAAAGCAACCCGTGGATGTGAAGCGCTCCTCGTTCGTTGGTCTCCACGGCACCATAATAATGGCTGATGCGCCCAAATACTGACTCCCCTCCCACTTTTACATAATGCTCGAAGAATAACGTCATCTCTCGGTGGAAAAAGATGGCAGAGCTCATGGGGTCCGAAATGGCCAGCCGCACACGTTTGTACGACATGTCGAGGCTCTTCAAGAAAGCCTCGGCCGCATCAGGTTCACGGGTGCGGTATGCTGCAAGCCGCAGCTTCACCGGGTTTGTAATATCGTTCGGGTTGAGCGTGAACCATATCACCGGTACACCATAGCGGAGGATTAGCGACTGTATCTTCCGCCGCATACTCAAGCGGCTTTCCCTAGACATAGGCTACCGGAAGCCGTACAGGGAGAGGCTTCTCAGAAGCTCCTTCACAGCCTCATCGGTCGTTTTGCCTGAGCTCTCCAAGTCGACCCTCGCCGCTGCTAACCTCTCTGCAGACAGCGACTGTATAATGCCCTCTGCCTTTCGGAAATTTTTTCTCGTCACGCTTAGCATGCTCACGCGCCGGTTCTTCGACCGCACGCTCATGTTGAACACAAGGAATGCAAATATGTGGTGCGTCGCAAACCGACCACCGTGGCGCCGCAACACTACATCGGCCCACGCTCGCAGACTCATGTTCCGGGATGAAATGAGGTCTTGGGCCGCCGTTTCTACCCCGTGCTTATCGGCATCTCCTTCCGCGCCTAGGATGGCTTCTTCGACCAGCCGTGGCCCTCCGACGCCGAACGGTAGCAGTGTAGGGAAGGTCTTCGCGAAGAACGAGGCATCGAATGAGTCGGCGAAATCATCCCCGCGAGAAACATGAATGTACGGTTCACAGGCGTCAACATGTCGTCGCCGCCTTTCCACCGATCCCAACTCTGTTCTCGGCCCCGTGTTGGCGTTACCGGCCGCATCTCCGTTCACGACGTTGCAGGCGAACAAGAGCTTCTCCACATCCGCTACATCCGGCGCTGCATCCAGAGCAAACATGCCCGACGAAGTGACTTCGTTGATCGGCTTCCCTAACTTCTCGGACTCGCTCTCGCCCTGATCGCGTCCTTCGTCTTCGTTCGGCCCCAGCAATTCTATCCCGCCATTCGGAATGTCTTGTCCTTGGTTGAGCGACGCCAAGATCTCCTCAATCTCCACCAAACCCTCCTCATCTATGCCGCGCTCCGTGGGGGGAACGACTTGTGCCGTTCGTGTCTTCTCCCATGCCGTTGGCTCGTTCCGCTCCATGCAAATCATACACCGCCGACGGCACCCCCATGCGGCGGCGCGCCCCAGCTCTCCATCTCAGCCACATCAATCTCGATCTCGGCGTAATGCGGATTGTTCTTCCTAAGCCACACAAGAGCCCTCTCAACGGCTCGTCGCCTCACTGACAATAGGCCTGACAAGTCGCTTGGTGCTGGCTTCTCCGCACCCTGCCACGAGACATGGATCTCTTCCATGACTTGCACGAGCGGATGAGGAAGCACTTTCGTGGCCAGCTCCTGCACGTTATTCGGAAACACCGTAATGTGGCCCTTGATATGCTTCGGGTACTTTGCGGTCTGCTTCTGGCTGCTCGGGATGCTGTACCTGGTGACAAACCCATAACACGAATTCATCGCGATGAGCTTCTCCTCAACCGGCGTGAGGTCCTTGAGCTCATCGGGAAACATGTGTTCGCACCCAATACGTCTGTGAAGCTGAGCCGCGGGCGACAGGGCACCCCGCCTCAAACCACGTACACACTCCACACAGCCCGAGATCGCCTCACCTACGGGAAAGCATCTATGACATGAAAATGGCGAGCGAGAGCCCTTTTCGACGCAGCTCGACACCCATTCGTTCCATGTTATCTCTCTTAACTCACTTTTCGTGCGCTTACGGTAGCACAACGTGCAAGTCCATATTGGTAACGCGTTCGCATCGTGGAACGCTTTATAGAAGCCTTGCACGGTCGACACCTTTCTCTCGTGCGGTATTGGCGCACACCACGTCTGCTCGTTGGACAATCTTTCTTTTACAGCAAACTCTTCCTCTAAGAAGGTCAACACACTGGCGAGGTCTTCAGCTTGAAGATCTCGTCTTCCCTGTCCCCGCATTCCGGCTCGAATCTGTTTTCTCAGAGGCTGGTCTCCGCCAGGGTGACCGGTCCTCTTTCCCTGCCACCCGAGCTGCCTCGGATCCGTGGCATCGTCTCTCCGTGGCTGATCTGCTTCTTCACAAGCAGTCTGATGTGGTAGCCTTGGCGACGACCATCCGACTAAATGCGCATCTCCTGCTATACCCTCTTTCTCTCTAGGCTGGATAGGCCGTGTGGGGCGCTGGTGAACATCTTCAGTCCGAAGCATTATCCTGGTTACCGGTCTTCCCCCTCGGCGCTTTCGTTGAACAACCGCAGCCATACCATCTCCATCTTCATCTCCTCGTCGACTCTCCTTGGGCAAAACGTGCCGATGAAACAGCACAGGCTCGGCAACCGCCACCCGAGATGAACCACCCACCACCCTTGGCTGCAGACTCTGTCCGCTCAGCGAAGCGTCCGCTGACCCGGCCGCAGCATCATGTTGTACGCGGGTCAACACTGGATACTGTCCCGAACCTCCTGTATTGGAGGCACCGCTTGTGTCTGGTCTTCTCTTTGGCAGCCGACCGCCTCGCCGGCGCCTCTTGGGCAGTAACCGCGCAACGGCTTCCGCTTGCTCCCTTCGAGAGATCTCTTCGACGGATGACTGTTTGGGTTGGATAGGTCTAAACACGGGATCCGCTTTTGCCAGACTGTCATATCTCGACGGCGATCTTGGCTTATCGTCCCGCGTATTATAGTTCCCCTCGGTACCACCTCCTACCACATCAAGGCCCGCTCCTGCCGTGGCTACTTCGCCCTCTCCGCCCAACATGCGCACCTTACGGGCCAGGATTCTCCACCATGCTGCTGCTGCTGCCTCAACGTCGGGAACTCCACGCTACTTCAATTGAACAATCCCGCTTGTTGACAACGCTGCTCCTTGGATACGGGCCACTTCCCACCGACGACTGCCCCCGTAGCCGCGGTCGTCGTTTCTACATCCTATTTTCCTGCAGTACCCAAATAGCCACTAGTAATCCTTTACAACCCCATTGCCCTGCCTCTATGCGTCCATTGTCCCAGTCTCGGCCCGTCCACGCAAGCATTTCGTCACTGCAACTTCGTCAAAAGCGGCCATTTCAATACTATACTCTCCTCCGCGTCCCTCCGTGATTTTGGGGAGGATGGCCGCAGGAGCTGTGTGTTACCGTTTCGCGCAATACATAGCTCCTGTCAAGATCACGGAGCTCGGGAGCCATTACATCACTCACCGTCTCAACACGGAGCAGTCCCGTAAACAGATATCATCTACTATATATAACGGCCCCGTTGAGCTCGGGAGCCGTTGCGTCACTCACCGTCTCAACACGGGAACAGTCCGGTATCGAACGGATATCGTCTAGGATGTAGAACAGCCTAGTTTACTATCTATATATATATGTCCGTCTCAACACGGAGATAGTGCGGTATCGAACGGATATCCTTTAGGATATAGAACAGCCTGGTTTACCACTCTTTCTGGCGGAATCGAAGAGTCATTCCTTACCCGAATCACTGAGGGATCTTCTGCCCAGTCGTTAGTTAACCATATAGACGTGCCGCGCGACAGCTGCCGTTTAATCCCCCACTTATAGCCACAACAGTCATTCAATCTATGTGGAACATATCATGTCTTCCTCTTCGCCCGTCGCCCATGCTTCGCCCCACCTTCGAAAGCCGCTCGACACCCAAAGGGGAACTGGCGGCGATATGTCTATGATGTTCTTCGCCCAACCAGACTGCCCCTCTAGATTTGCTCACCAGGATCAGCATCGCATCAAGGGCCTCAATGCCGAAACGCTCGCCCGCATCTTCTTGCCTCCCCCCTCGTGGTTGTTGGCTGCGGAATATGCGCCCTTGCGGTCCGACGTTGACGGCTCGTCAACATCCATCTTCTTCAGTCTCAATCTCTCGATTTACAATCAACCTATTGTTGCCTCAGAATGGATCGAAGAGTGGTTCTTCATGAATGGCCGCGTCCACCCGTACGCATTTGCGTGGGAGGTTGAGCAGCATGACGGTTTAGAATCGGATGCAGACTGCACCCTTCTCTACACGATGCCTGCCCTCATCGTCCGTGATCAAGGCTATCAGCCGTAGGTCATAACGCACCCCCCCCCCCCCCAAAAAAAAAAAAAACCATGCACATCCTCGAATGAACTCGTCTGATATATGCCCAAAGCGTGCTTCCCAGGCTCTTCGCCTCCATGGACAGCTTCCCCTGTGTCCCGCCCATCGTTTCCTTCGCTGGCCCTGTCACCGGCCCTGGTCACTCCTTGCTGCGACAGGACCTCCTCCCAGGTCTGGACGCCACCCAACTGAAGTGCTGCGGCTTCATCCAGCTTTCCACTTATCTTGGTCCTGGGAACCCCGACAAGCCTCCATTCAGAGGCTTCCACCCTTTCCAGGTCTTCGTCATCTTTCCCATTCACACGAATCCCTGGGCCATCCTGTGCAAGAAAATGACCGAGAGGCGAGATTCCCAGTTCCAGCCTAACGCCCAATTCACCTGCACAGGGAAAGTCGCTGGCCTGCTTGATCATCGCGTTATGGTCCATCCGCCAGGGTTCCAAAGAGACTATGTCTTTATTGTCGTTCCCGATTCCTGGACTTTTCTCGACAAGACCACCACCCCCACAACTCAACCGGTCTTGCCTCTCTCAGCGCCACCAAAACGACAAGCATCCTCAGCTACCTCTTCTTTCCAGGATATACGCGCTGCCTGCTATTCACTGGCTACACCTAGCCCTCTTCCACCAAGTCCTCCAACTTCATCCTCAGGCCAGCCCGATACACCACCGCTAAAGCGGCACTATCCTGACCATGCCCAGACGCCAACAAAGAGGCAGCGTGTGCTGCAGCCGGCCCCAGCCCTTTCCTCTACGCCTGACAGTTGCAGCACTGTCACTCAACCTTTCCCTGCCTCAGCCTCAACGTCTTCCTCTAGCGAGCCAAACACTACTAGGCAGGGTCCTGCCTCGGTGAACCTTTCGACGCCTGCCCTTGATTCAATCGTCGCTTCACCATCAGACTCGCCAAACCGGCCACATCGAAGCCGCCAACCTACCAAAAGAATTCTAGAAAAGGAATATAACAACATGAACAATAATCAGCTGCAATACTCTCAGGTGGAAAATAAACCAAAACCAAATTAGCCTATTACCTAGCTATAAAATGGAAAATGCCACTTTAACTCTAGAGACGTGAAACCCCTCTGCCTCCGACCTCAAAACTTTCGTTCCTCAAGGCTCTATGCGCAAGCCAAGACCGGCTTGCCTCTCCTGTTATCCCTTTGAGTGCCACAGCCCTTCAGGAGCGTCACAACAGGGATATATAACCAATCAAAGTAAGTAAATAAGCCGCTACAGGCCAACTTGTACTCAAGCCGCGATAGAGGGTTGTCAGCCAATTGAAATTGCTGAATTAGATGGCTATACCGCCAAAGAGGTAGCCCAGTTACAGGCGAAGACAGCCCTTTCAACTGCGCTTGGGGCGGAGCTTTTGTCACCTTCTTGTACGTGGGGTAAAGTGGGTCGAGATACCTACTGAAGGGCTGTGGCACTCAAAGGGATAATATATCCAGAAGTGAATAAAAATCGCAGAAAGCCAGGATGTTATCTATTTAGATGCTCAGATATATACAGGTATTTTCATATTAATTATAGCATGCGAATTGACCGCATTGCAGTATAAACCTGGATTTACGTGTTTCGTCAGCAGGAGGGGGAGCTGTATGTATTCGAGGTCCTCGAATGGACCATTACCTCGAGTATCCTTGATAAGGATCTTGTCGAAGCCCCTCGGCTTGATTGTTGAGCTCTCTTCCTCTGCTGTTGGTCGACAGCGCTGCGGCGTGAGCGCATATTGACGTCACTTCCTGCAACACCGCCCCGCTCCATTACGCTGAGAGGCTGTCGGTGTTGTTGATGTGGGGTATGATATTCGCCAATCACGCAAATAAAGATGGCGAATCGCTGCTCGTTATTACAGTATTGAGTTGATTCACTTCTATAAAATTGTTGCATTTTTACCTAGTCCCCTACTGCTCTCAATGGTGTTACGCACTCTCAAATGTCCTCCTCCCCTCCACTACAATCTCTCGCCAACAACGGAATACCTTCGAGTGTCCCCGGATTTCGTAGACTTGTACCAGCTCCAGTTTCGACTTCTGAGAGCACCAGCTCTGGCTCCGACCAGGGACCATCTCTACTATCCCATCTCCGTCCTCGAGCCAACCTGACAAAGATCGCCTGTGAATCGTGTCGGAAACGAAAGGTCAAGGCACGTGCAGAGTTTCACATTTTCATGTTTCTTCTAGATAGAAATCTGACAAGTTCGGCCCCGCTAACTCGCCATCTCTCCCACGCAGTGCTGTGGCGAACGTCCGAGATGCAGGGGTTGCATCAACAGGGGTGTCCAATGCCATTACCAGGCTGCAAACTGGGACCTAAAGCGGAAGTACGATGAGATACGAGAAAAATCCAATATCTATGAACAACTCTGCTACCTCTTGACGTATCTGCCGGAGCGAGAGGTCCAGGGCATCCTTCGCAGACTTCGCGAGGGCGCCGATGTTGCCACAACCATGCGGCAGGTGAAAGACGGCGACCTTCCGCTACAACCAGCATGGGCACCAGGGACACGACTTCATTATGATTTCCCTTATTCCACTTCCATGCCTGCTGCTCTGTTATCACCGGACAACCCGTATCTCGGCTCCACAGTATTCGAAATTACGTCTCACGCTCTGCCGCAGTCAGCAGAGCAAACGGAGGCTTGGGCAAGCCAGCCTGAGACCATCTACATGACGCCGTATAACATAGCAGAACTGATGGACCCTTACATACCGCACATTCAAATTTCCAGGTGGACATCAGTTGAGACAGACGATGAGTTGCTGCGAGCACTCTTGCGAGCATACTTTCTCCATGACTATGCGAATTACACTTGTTTTCAGAAAGACATCTTCCTCCAGGCCATGAGAGACAGCGATACTCGATTTTGTTCTCCCTTACTTGTCAACGCTGTCCTAGCTGAGGCATGCGTAGGTCACGAGAACGCAATAACACGTAGATTTGCTAATCCGTCACTCAGCATAGTTATCGTAAAGCCACTCACCGTGCCCAGTACTGGAGACCAGAAACTCTGGGCTACAGGTTCCTCGCAGAGGCGAAACGACTCTGGGCGCTAGAGAGCGGTAAGTGCAAGCTCACTACTCTACACGCCGCAATGGTGTTGCATGCCATCTATACCATGAATGGGATGGATCAGGTCGGCATATCTTATCTGCTTCAGTCGGTTCAATTGGCGCAGAACCTGAAGCTTTTTGCACCGGAGCAAACGGAAGGGAGAACGAAGACTGCCCGTGTATTTACTGCTTGGGCCCTGTATCGCTGGCAATCGTGGGTCTTCTTACTCTACGTTCTACACAATCTGGGAAAGGCTGATGAATAGGCGATAGATTGCAGGCCTTCCACAATATGAGGGCTTCCCTGATCAGAGGACCTCCAGCGACGCCTATGCCAGACCTAGACGAGGAACCCTCGTGGTATGGGGAACTCTGGTTAAGATACCCGCCCAATTCGACACTGGTACCAATGCACTTTGGATATGTCTATCGAGCTCAAACGGAACTACGCCGTATTTCAAATGGCATTACCTGTATTATGTTTACGGGCCAAAAAACAGCGCGGAGTTTGCCATCAAGCGAACTTGATCGTTTACAAAAGGTACTCGACGACTGGTACATTGCTCTCCCAGAACCCATCAAGTCGCACAAGGCAGTGCTACCGTGCCAGCTCATAATGCAGTAAGTTCCAAAACAGCAATAAGACTATATTGCGCGAGCCTCGAGGTTAACATATAGGCAGCATGGAGTACTGCGTTCTGCTCTTTAAAGTCGCTCAAATGGTGCAAGAAGGGATGAAGCCGCCACGCCTATCGACAGGTGTTAAAGCACTTAATAATAACACTCAACATTCTAAAGCTGTTGCATACGCTTTAAGATGCCTCGAAACTGTACTTCGTCTCTACTACCTACGCCACAGCTTCGAGCACGGCGACACATACCTGACCTATTTCCTCTCCATCCTAGCAAATACGACCATCGAGAACATGAATAGGGACTCAGTATCCCCGGATGATATGGAAACTCTTAAAATCCTACGTGCAACGCTTCTCCTCGCTGTTAAAGGCCTCTACGACCAAGGCCAGCACGTATACGTCTCGTCCGCCATGTGCCGGCTGATAAGGGACCGCATGACGAAGGAAGACATGGACGCGCTGAGGCGACACACGACGTGGAAGGATGACCAACCGCTGGTCCCACAATATGTTAGATCGACGTTTCCGGTGACAATTGTGATGCTGGAAGAGGATTGGCAGATGGAGACAGTGGAGAATCTGGCCAAGAAGTATGATCAGTTGGCACTCGAGGCGAATGAGGGTGAAAGTAGTACGGTCATCACGCCGGATGGAAAGTCTGAACAGACTGGATGAAAGCTATTAATCGACGGACTTGTCCTCCCAGTCAATAAACGCCCATCTGCGAGACAAACAGCAACAGGAAACGAGGATTGACATCAAAACCGGAGGGTAACCTCCGGCGTTCCAGCCACGTAGTCTTTAAGTCACGGGACCGGGATCTCGTCACCCCGCGATCCCGTCACCCCGCTTTCAGCCGCAACACCATAACCTTCATCAATTGAATTACTTAAAAAGTCGATATAATATCACGATTTTCATCCGGTCTTCGCCCAAGATGCCTTCTTATGTGGAAGAAGATATGCTTATTGCAATTAACCTTGTTCGAAATGGCGTATCAGAGGTCAAAGCTGCTAAAGAAGCTACCAGGCTGGCGAATCTATCTACATCTATCTACCGGCATCTTATGTAGATAGATGTAGATGCTTAGTCATGATTTGCAATGTAGATAGATAGATGTAGACTACATGTAGATGTAGATAGATTCGGTAGATAGACGGTCGGCTAATCCTCGGCCGTGTCGTCGCCCACCTCCTTCAGCAAACCTTCATACCCTTCTAGCAGCCCAGCCCGTAACCACGACCTTACCGTCTGAGTAACGGCAATTGTGCTTGCACCTAAGCGTGACCTCTTGGGCGAAACCATACTACCAGCAGAAGAAAAGGTCCTCTCACACTCAGAAGCCATTGCTGGGACAGAGAGGATGTCAATCGCCATTTTTGTTGAGATCCGTTGTTTTTGACGGATCAATGGCTATTCCGATCCATTGGTGGCTGGGATGTGGATGTCTTGTCTATCCCTTTGAGCGGCACAGCCCTTCAGGAAGTCACTCGCCCCACTTTGCTTAGTCACAAGGCTAGTACGTGCAGGGTACAGGAAGTTTGTAAGATATTTGCCAAGTCTGTTAGGTAGCTCTTTGTAACAATTAAAACTGCTGGGACTTTTATCACCATACAAATTAGTATATAGAGAGAAGTACCGTTAGTTTTATTCATTTTTATTGGTCCTATACCCCTGTCGCGACCCCGCCGAAGGGCTGTACCGCTCAAAGGGATAGCTTCCGCTGGTTAGCGCTAGTCTTTCTTCTTTTTTAATCAATACAATATGCTCATTTCAACAATTTTCGCCACTCGCGGATACTCAAATCGCTTCGCAGACCAGTATTCAAGAGGATTGTCGTATGTTGTGTATATGTCTTGCTTTGTAGACAACCACCTCTCCAGTTCGTCTGTGGCTTCGTCATGGCCATGGCGGGTGGATGATATTAATTCGTCTTGGAAGGAATCAAATGGATTGTACTCGCGCGCCCTCACCGCGGCAGGAAGGTTACTGCTCGAGATTTCCCACTGAGCGGGAAGGTCGCGATAGTCCTCTTCCCAGAGCTTTTGGATGAGCTGGCGTGCCGCGAAAAGCCATTCCTCCTTCTCACCGTAGGCTTTTGTCAAGAACGACCATTGTATACCGGGGTGGAGAACCGTGGCTGCATAGTATATTGGCGTCTCATCAAGCTTGGTGTAGTACTTGTTGAGCTTGGTCCAGGCCGAATTGACGCACGAGGAATAGTAACTAGGTTCCGCCCGGTGTGTTGCCTCAGTCTTTGCTTTCTCCAGCGTAGAAAGGAGGAATTCGAATGCGACGGCAACCTGCCAAATAATTCCATATTGAGCTTCAACGCCTCCCTTACGAACTCGGAGCTGACAGTCCCTTCAAGCCGCAGAAGACAGGAATCGAACATTCTAAGAATATCTCTGAACCAACTGAGGGCATCCCAGTCTGCGTCACTCAGTAGATTTGCTTCCTCAAGACATCGAGGAAGTTGGCTTGGCGGCTGGGTACGGGTAGATCGGGGTCGTTGAAATTTCCTGCTTGATTGAATCGTAATGTCAATCAGCTCCTCCAGATAGCGTAGGAGCTTAATTGCTCGCTCGATCATATAATATTGAGATAGCCAGCGTGTGCTGTTGTCAAGGACGACATCAAGAGTGCCTCGATAGGACTTGTCAGGGTCCTCATCTTGTAATTTCCGCAGAATTGCTGTCGCCTTATTCGACCGATTGACCCAGACGACAAGGTTGTGGAGTTTACCTACTGGACCTCTTTTTGTCCACTCTGCAAAATCGTCCGCATCAAGGTCCTCGAGTGTATTGCTGTCTTTAATGAAGAGGAGCGCTTTGGCGACAAGATGAAGAATATGCCCGAAACACCGAATCCTTCTGCTGGCCGGATTCTGCCACTGGAGCTTGTGGCCTATTGCTTCGACTGCTCCTTCATTGCTTGCGGCGTTATCGAGAATAATGTATCCAACCTTGTTGTTTGCAATCAACTCGAAGTCATCTAACACCTCCATAACAGCGGCTGAGATATTTTCTCCCGTATGCGCTATGGCGATGTTTGGGAGGCCAAGGACGATCTTCCGTGGCTGGAATGTATCTTCATCGAGAAAGAAGGCATTTATGGAGAAGAACGAATGTCTGTTCCGGGACGCCCAGCCATCAAATGCAATATGAACCTGGCTTGGGCTTCGTGATAGCGTGTGGATGACGCGCGATTTGTATGTGTTGAACTCGTCGATGATCCTAGCCCGAACCGTTTCATGGGTCAGATTGGCGGAAGTCTCGTGAACCAAGGGGTTCAGGTACTGAAAGACCTTTTGGAGGCCTTTATGCTCCGGTACGCGAAATAACAGATTTGCATCGGTGATCCACTGGACAACGTGGCGCTGGAACGTGGTCTTGTCAAATCGAGTAACCAACTCGTCGTGAAAGTCGTCCCTCTTCCGTTTCTTGGCTGCCAAATCATGAAGGGTCAGTTGATTCGGGGGCCGCTCCTGCATATATCGTGTTGCTTTTGATGGATCTGGATGAAAAATATTGTGGGCCTTGCTGAGATGACCTTCAATGTTCCGAGTGTTGGACGAGACATAAGCCTTTGGCCGGGGAACGCCATGCTGGACACAGTGGCAACAGAGCCATGTATGGGGGCCAGACTCATTGCCTTTAGACCTAGCTTGAACGTCATAGCCGTGAGCCCAAAACCAGCCAGTAGCTTGACCAGTTCGAGCCAGGGTTGCAAACAAATAAATCAAATCAAATCGGGCATTCAATTTGATTTGATTTGGATATAAAAATGATCGATTTGATTTGATTTGATTTGATTTGGATCGATTTGGATCGATTTGATTATTTGGATAGCCCCACCTTTCTCCCACGATGAGATGCATTGATCTGCTTCTATGGCCTGGAGTCGGTCACTGAGCTCTAACCATCTGCCCTGCGAGACTGAATATTCGCTTTGCCTCGGAAGATGTCGCAATGAATTGAAAAGAGATCAATCGCTACTCGTGACAGACGTGGATATTTGACCATTTCCTGGAGTCTTCACCTTGCAATGGGCGGCATCAAAGCCAAAAAACTATGGCAGTTAAATTGGGAGGTAGGGGCCCAGTTACCAAAATAGGCAGGGTCTCAGCGCAAAAGTGGGGCTACTGGCCCGTCTGGCACGAGCGCTGATTGGACAATACGTTATCCAAATGAATTCAAATATCCAAATAAATCGGACGTCCGGATTTGATTTGATTTGGATAAATTTGATTTGATTTGAATAGATTTGGCTCTGATTTATTTGTTTGCAACCCTGGTTCGAGCTGAGAGGATCCAATGGCTGCGGACAGCTTGCGATACTGCATCCCAGTCTTTGATGATTGAATGGCTGCCGCGAGACGAGGAATTGTGCATAGGCAAGGTTGGGTCTTCGGGACAGGATATTTCCGATATGGTAGTATCGGTTGCGTAACTGAATAAATCGCTTTGAGGTGCCATTTGGGCAATGGTTTTGGGTGGCATGAAGGGCAATGAGAATATGTCAAACCAAGACCCAAGCGAAAAAGGGGGATGGCGTGGGGAAATCGGGAAATGAGGGACGGGTCTTGGCATCTATCTACATTTCGTCTATCTACCGGACCTCCAGGTAGATAGATAGAAGACCCACATATCCCCTGGTAGATAGATAGATGTAGATCTACATCTATCTACATCTACATTTCATCTACATCGGTAGATAGATTCGCCAGCCTGAGTATACTTACCAGGGATCAGAGCTACAAATAAGGCGAGCCCAATGCCGATGGGCGCAATGAAGGTATCTCGAGACTTTTCAGCAGCCAGCATCAAGACAACAAAAATCAGCTGAGCTGTGAAGAACATCTCCAAGAACACGCCTTTCGCAATAGAAGTATAAGGTCCGAGTACTGTGTTGGCCTGCGCCACTGACCCTGGGAACATCGCATCGACAAGGCCACCCGCGCACATGGATCCGAGTAGCTGTGCGGGGACAAGGAACGCAGCGCGCAGCCAAGGGAGCTGTCCTGCGATGCATAAACCGAGCGTGACCTATGGTACTATAGTCAGACTTGAGTCTTCGTTATAACAAGGAAGAAGTGTTGTTTACTGCTGGGTTGAATAATCCTCCGCTGATCCGGTAGAAAGCCCAGACGTTGACCAGTAGAGAAAATCCGTACGATATTGCGATCCAAGTGTCCGTAGTACTTGCCAACCCACCATTGATAGCAGGATATGGTGATTGGAGAACAGCCATCATGTTTCCAGCATAGCCAAAGTAGAGGAAAAAGAATGTCCCAACGAACTCTCCTGATGCGGCGACCAAGTGAGCATTGAATGTGCTTAGATGACCTCGTGGATGGCCTAGATCATCATGCCCATTTTTCTCAGCGGTAGGCCCCATTTGACTCTATAATCGATGCTCCTTAGTTAAAAAGGTTTTTTAGTGTTTGATGCCGGGGCAGGAATTAAGTCAAGCACCCATGTAACCGACCCCCCCCTGGTAACCGACCCATCTGCAAGACTCAGAAAGTCCATCGATCTATTTACAATATTTTAACACAACTTTGTCAAATAAATAGCTAAAAATGCAGAGAAAATGGTATTTAAAAGTCTCTCAATCGCTCTCTTCGCTACTCAAATCCTGTCTAATATACCTTTTTGTAGGCCGCCTGACGCGGGTTGATCGGCGCACAGGGGCTGGATCTTCCTCCGACTCAGAGCTACTTTTCCCATCCACCACAATACAATCAAGATCGCCTTTCTGTGACTGAATAACACGTTGATCAGGCTCGCGATTGGCCTCTGCAAGTATCTGTGCGAGGCTTATAAAGCATTCGTTCGGATCCTGCCTGATTTTCCGTTTTTTCTTCGGTTGCGCCGCTTCAAGCTGGGCGCGTAACCGCTCAATTTCGCGGTCTTTCATCGCGAGCTCGATTGCAACCTTGTCTAACGCCGCAGCCGCTTTTCGAATTGAGAGCCGTGAAGAAGGAGAGCTGCTTTTGGCAGAGAAAAGCTTTACAACGTCGCCGCCACGCTTTGGCGTTACGATATCGTGAGTTTCTGAGGGAGGTAGTGCCGACTTCGTGAGCACCATCACCCAACGCGAAGCGAGCGGTTTGTTAATATTCACAGGCCATAAGCCAGCTGCCCGCCATCCAGATCGAATGTTTTCCTTCCGGAAACCGATTTCGCGGGCTCTCGCATAAAAATCGAGAAACCTTTGCTTCCCAACCCGGGTAGAATCCGTCAGAGCGGTATGCTCGCCAACCAAAGTACGGTACGCCGCCTTCAGACTAGAAAAGCAACCGAGATCTAAAGGCTGGAGTACATGAGAACAATGTGCCGGTAAAAAGAGAAGATAAACATTGTTCAGGTAACACTTGGCCATGAATTCCTCGGTTGCATGCGAGCCGTGGCCGTCAACGATTAATAAACGGTCATCAGCTGGATCTGCAGGAGCCGTGTGGGGAAGGAATACCTTCTCAAGCCACTCTAACGCAATAGAGTTGCTCGTCCAGCCATTTTTTGAGAAGGTAACTTGCCAACCAAGGTGCTTCTCTAAAAATTCGCGTCGGAACCATTGCTCTTGAATGCTTTTCGCTTTGAATATAACGAGCGGATGGAGGACAACCCCGACCGCTGATATACACTCAATAATGGAAGTCCACGTACGTACGGTCGCTGTTTTGACTGGTACCGCGTTAGGGCTCTCCTGTGACGAGCCGATCACGAGGCCGTTAACGCCCTGGCCTTCCATAATGCCGCCCTCGTCGGCGTTATACCGTCGTTCGGGGGGGATCCAATCCACGGTCTCATACACGTTGAACAAGCGCTTGATATTCGCCGGGGTCGCAGCATTTACACGCTCCCAGTCTGTACGGCGACCCAACTTTGTCTTCAAGGCAGGGTGGCGCTCCACGAATCGCGTAGTCCACTTCCTTCCTAATGGCGCGTGATCCTCGTGACGCGCGAGAACGCTGCGGACGATAGTTCGCACTTGCGCGTGAGTTGGAGCGTGGCCGAGCTTTTCCTGTCGCAGAATCCAGCGCTCAAGGTCATCTTCTTGATCGGTAGTAAGGCGTAGTTGTTCTTGGCGAGCGACCTGACGACTTTGCGCACCAGTGAGGCGACCTCGTAGGGTGCTGGGTGGTAGACCGTTTTTTTTCGCGGCGGTCTTCAAAGAGACCCCATTCTTGACGTCTGCAATGGCATTTTCTAGGTCGTCCGCAGAGTATACCGGCATTGTAGAAGTAAAAGAAGAGGATGAAGAAAGAAAAAATTGAATTGAAGAAGAACTCGATTTATCGTGGATTTAAATACTGGTGTGGACGCGTCTGAAGACGTGTCTGAGGTGGGGGTCGGTTACCAGGGGGGGTCGGTTACATGGGTGCTTGACTTAGTTTCTAACGTCAACAAAAAGGGAAGGGTTAAGATGGGTTTATATCTATCGAGTTAGATACGTAGTACTGTCAACTAAGTCTTTATATGTATAAAGCGTCCCGGAGATAATTCTCCTGTTATGATGCGTATAGCTTGGGGTATGACGTATACAAAACTGTTCTCTGGAAATCAGTGTGGCCGCCACCTTGGATCAAAGAGTTAATCATGATAAGCTTATTGTCGCCCATGACATTAAGCGTGCCCATACTCGGGTAGGGCGTAGAGACCGGCCCCCCTAACTTGATTCACCCGCAAGCTCCGTGCCTCAAGCACGGGGGGTACGGTGACCAGGCAAAGGGTCGGTTGACAAGGGAAATAAAGGTACCTATATTTCTATAGGTTATGGTATGAAATTAGAAGTATATTATTTCTCCAATTTTATGGAGAAATTTAGATAAAAAGTCACATGACTTTTGCAATTACAGATACTTTTAATAGTAAGATTAGGCCTAAGAAAAAGAGGTATCTTTAACCAGTGACCGTGCCTTAAGCACGGGAGGTCGGTCTCTAGACCTTACCAAATAGTTTATGCGCCAACCTCATTTAATGCAAAAACCCTCAATAATCACTAAAGCCACATTTGAGTAAAATGTTTTACTATTCATGCTTTTAAAAAGTTCTGATAGGTTAATTTGGGCATTGAGGACGCTCTCAAATCCTTTGGTTAAAAAATCAGGGACTTGGTGGCCAAGCTCGCGTGCCTCAAGCGAGGAGGAGTATCGTCAAGATTCACTAAATCAGCATCTTGACCGAGATGAAATTGCATAATAGCACCTCAGTTCAGTCTCAATCCAATTGATAAGCTCATTCCACGTTATATTAAGAGAATCCTGCCAAGTACCGTTACTAATACAATTAGCTATGTGCTCAGCATGTGGTGTTGTTTCTTGAAGTAGCTGTTGCTCTTGTCGCTGAATATGTAGATCTCCAGACAATAGAGAGGTAGTTTGAGTAGTGGCTGTGCGTGATCCAGGAAATAATCGCGCCGGTGATGGTCTTACATATGTTTGCGAAGCGTACCGCTACGAACCCAGTGTTATTTCTCTCAGACGTGAAGGGGGTGACCATCCCGGTCTGACTGATCTTGTTGGAGGCGGTAGCGGCCTTCTCGTCATGTTACATCTCTCGAGCGTTAGAGCCTATTCCTTTATCGCGAGTCGTAGAAACACCGACGATTGACTAAACTGCTTTAATGATCGTTCTACTGTGGCTTATCTCTTCCTTGCAGGTGATCTGCATCTACCATACAGTACCCCTCTACCGATAAGACCCCTCCACCGATAAGCAAAAAAAAAGTTTCCTCATACAAAATGCCCAATTTCACTTGAACGGTGCTTGGCCAAAGATTGAAGCTATTTACATAAAACAAGCTGTGTCTCAACGGGAGTTTCATGTTGTTTCGCATTATGCTACTCTTTTTTGCGTCATATAAGCGGTATGGTAGTGTGGCACCAATGTAAAACCCCCATTAATGCCTTATCTTCGAATAGTCCTCCCCATGACTTTTAGGTTCTCTATCTACACCAATCTTCCATAATTGCCTTGAAGAATGACTCGAGCGTGTTACGCAGAGGATGACGTTATTGAAGCCATATTAGATGTCACCGAAAACGGCCTCTCCCAGAACCAAGCCAGGCAAAAGCATGGCATCCCTCAGCCGACTCTCTCAGACAGATTAAGAGGAGTACTACCAAAGTCTGAGGTCACCCATCCTGCCCAGTTGTTATCCAAGTCTCAGGAGTCCAGATAGGTTGCCTGGATACTTCGACAAGAGGCCTTAGGCTATGCCCCTTCTCATAATCAAGTTCGCGCCACCGTCATTGTCCTCCTACGACAACAAGGGAGGGAAAAGCCTATCGGTGTACATTGGCTAGCCAGGTTCATGAAACGGCATCCATCAATAAAGACAGATAGGCAAACGCAAGGAGGTGTCTAGGTTCAATTGCTTTACCCCGACCGCTGTCAATTGGTACTTTGATATCCGGGAGAGCGAATATGGCTGGATCAAACCTAAAAACACAATCAACTGTAATGAGGGCGGTATCATGGCAGGGTTTGGCGAGTTTCTGTTGATTTGGCCATCAATTTAGCTGATCCATTGCGAATATAGGCTTGGATTCTTTGGTTATCGGCAGCAGCGATCCCAAGAGGAAGGCCTTCCTCAAAGGCTCCCAGTCCCGCGCTTGGACTAGCTTTATCGAGGCCGTCACAGCAACTGGCCATCTTCTGAAGCCCGGAATTATCTTCAAGGGCAAAGAGCTTCAGCAACAGTGGTTTGTCGATGAGCTCAAGCAAGTAGCTGACTGGCATTATATCACGTCCGAGAACGGCTGGACGGACAACCATATCGCAGTCGAGTGGCTCAAGGAGGTCTACCTTCCCCAGACTCAACCAGAAGACGAGTCTGACGCGAGACTCATTATATTGGATGGACATAGAAGCCATGTATCTGTACGTGTCTAGCTGTTTTGAATCAAGTTAATCAAAGTTGTTGTTGACTCTAAAACTTGACAACGGCATAGTCAATGCTTCTAAAGCTGCCTATCGCAAAGAACTCCAAAAGCTGACGAGCCTGACTGATTCTGCGCCGGTGGATAAGGTCAACTTCATTAAGGCATATGCCAAGGCCAGGGAAGTGGGCATGACGAAGAAAAACATCCTCTCAGGCTGGAGAGTGACTGGAAACTGGCCGATTTTACGACGTAAAGCACTCGTAGACCCAGAAATTCAACCAGAGAAGAAGGAAGTGACGCCTGCATCAGATGGCCACAAGGACAGGCAAGTCGACTCTGATAACACTCCAAAGACCAGCCGCCATATCAGAGATCTAGGCAAGAATAAGACCCCATCGACAAGAAGACGCTATTCAGTGATATCCAAAGGGTTTGAAGCTCAAGAATCAAAGATTGCCTCCTTAAGTACAAGAGTAGCCAGTTTAGAGGAGGAAGTTGGGCGGTTAAGCAGAGGCAAGAAGAGAAAGGCAGTGCCGAATCTCAACACGAAGTTTGTGACATTAGCCGAAGCTTTAGTGGCTGGTGAAACAATTCCTAAGACAAGCCAGGCAACTGCAGAGACAGAGGTTGTTGAGGATGTAATCGAGGTAGGAGGAGCAGAAGAGGATGTAAGCACAAATTCGGAGGCAGAGGAATTATCTGTCACACGAACTCGCGCAGGCCGCGCAGTCAAGAGGCTAAGAGGATATTAAATTGCATGTAATTCTGTACCGATAAACAGCAATCAATTTGTTTTTCGTATTTCTGGTGACTCTTTGCAAGGTGGCTGAAAAATAGCAGTTTGTATGGGGAAACTTTTTTTTTTCTTATCGGTAGAGGGGTCTTATCGGTAGAGGGGTACTGCATGGTAATGGTTATCGCGGCGGCTTGATGCCCATGAGATCAGCAAAGTAGGATGATGCCCAGGCACCGACGATAGCGGCAGCATTGGAGCCATTGCTGAGAGCAGACTGCCAGCTCGTCTCGATTAAGTATGAGCCGTCGTCGATGGGTTTGCGGAATCTTCCTTTGAAGACGGGGATGCTGATAATGTTGTTTATATTGTGCAGTAATGCTGGTGGAAAAAACAATATTTTATGAAACTTTATTGTTAATTCTTGAGATAAGAGTTCTTCTCAGGTTTATATCTCTAGACTAACTCACCGCCACCCCACACACCCGTGATAGCATCACAACTGAATCCATAGATGACTTCAATTAATTCTACAATAATGAGTATTTATTCAATTTAACTGAGAATTTGGAAACTAATTCACCAATATTGTATCTGCAGTCTGTGTTTTTGGCGGATTCTTTTTATGTTGTTTTCTCTTATTTCCCTCGATCTGATGTAGTACGTTCTTTTCAGCCTGATCACGAGCCGAGATAATCTGTTCAATTTCAGGGAAAGCCTTGTTGGGGTCAAATTGAACGGCGACTCGGCCAGTGGGCTCTCTTGCTGCTACTGATGCCTTCAGTACTGCCTTTTCCTCCTCTAGGCGTTGAATTTGACTGTTCTTCTGGTCAATACATTTCATCGCCTTCTTTATGATACAATTGAAGTCGCGAATAAAGGTATTTCCTTGACTTTGTACAGATTCCAGTTGTTTTTGAGTATCGGCTCTTCCTTGGGGCGTACTTCAGATCGTATCAGCGATTACTTGGGCCTTCCTTGGTGTTATAGGCCCGTTGAAGCGCTTGCGTTTCTTCTCCCTTGGCTTCAATGCCGCCAATGCCTTCTGTAGCTTGATCGGGAAAAGCCCAGAGGCCGAGAAACCACCTATTATGTTCCTACGGCTCAGGGCTTTTAATGGAGCCCTCTCATAAGCTTTTAGGAAGAGCTGTTGTTGGTGTGGTGAGGTTGCTTCGTATGAGGCCCAAGAGCGGGTAAACTGGCGATAGTATGTTTTTAACGGCCCAAATACGGCAACATCGAGCGGCTGAGTGATATGTGATGAGTGTAAGGGTAACCAAGAGAGCCAAATCTGATGCAGCCACGCCTTTTTCATCAATTCTGCTGTAATATGTGACTTATGCTGGTCTAGGACCAATAGTCTCCATTGCTTAGGATCCTTCGGCTTAGTCTGCGGTATGAATACCCCCATGAACCAACGGATGAAGATGTCGCTGTTAGACCAACCGGTTGGACTGCAAGTATACTTCCAATCAGGAAAAACGGCTGGAAACCACTGTCCTTGGAGGTTCTCGCCGGTAAAAACGACACAAGGCGTGAGACGCCGACCGTCCGCTGATACAGACTCGATTATTGAGCTCCAAGTCGGATTGTCAGAGTTTATCGTCTCTGAGGAAGAAGTCATCGCTGTTCCGGCTACTATGCCACTGTTGGTCTCACCGATTTGAACGCCGGTCTCGTCAACGTTATACATATAAGGCCTAGTTATTTTCTTCGTGTTGACTACCCAGTTGAGGCCATCGTAGTACTCGGAAAGTGACTCCTTCGTCACACAACGCTTCCTTACGGATTCTATGACTCTCGATGGCTTTAATTCTATACTTGAATGGCGGGTAAAGAATCTGTCAACCCAGTTCTTGCCGACATAAGAGACTTGCCCGTTGACTGATGATAACGCCTGTGCGAAGTCATGGATATCCTTCTTCATGAGAGGCTGAATAGCGCGCTCTCGGTCGATAATATAGTTGACTAGGTCATCTTCCTGCTCTACAGTAAGCGACTGATCTTTCTGATGTGCTGTGCGGATATCCTGGCCTCCGGCGCATCGATCATGCAATGTCGAGAGCTTGACTGAGTGTTTTACTGCCGAGGGCCGCAAACCAATGATTTCTACGTCCTCAATGGCCAATAATATCTTCTTTTCATAATCTGATAGCTGCGATTCTATTGCCATTGAAATTAAGAAAAAACGGATTTTATTTGATGATATAGAATAAAATGAAGTATCCTGTGTTGATGACGCGTTGATGGTGTTGAAGTGTGCGGGGACGGGGGGTGTGTGGGGTGGCGGTGAGTTAGTCTAGATGATTCCATCTATGACTTTGAACTCTAAATCTAGGACTTTCAGACTAACAGTCTGAACCCTGAAGAGAAGGGCCCAGTTTTTCCAACAAATAATGGAGAGCAAGAAATTCACAAAGAGTAGATTCATTGTGCTACGGACAGGCGCCACAACGTAACAATGTAAAAGGTACTGGATCCAATGGTACAGAACTTGGCTGAACCGAAACTCATCCATGTATGAAAATCTCCAGTCAGATCTGTAGGAAGGACCAGCTGAGATTAACACTCCTTGCCAGGGCCACATATACGATGAGTGGCCTTTATTGCTTCTCCTTGAGCATAAACATGCCCCCGAACCAGCCATAAGCCCGTGTCAATCTTCGTCCATGCCGTCGAGCGACTTCGAAAGGAATCTTGCCTTTTGGATGGGGCTCATGGAAGTGAATCCCTCGCTCAATGTCCAAAATAGTAGGGGAAAACTGCCAGACAGAGCCATAGAGCTTCTCAATCTGGAAACCTGTAGAGGCCATTGCATGGAGAAAGTCGTTCCATGGAATGGAGCCAGGCGTCGATGTTACCTCGGGATTGAAGAACAAAGTGCGGAACACCTTCAATGCTCGAGCATCGACGGAGAATGTTGGCTGAGAGTCGAGAACCTTGGGTTTTGTGGCATCAGATGGTGCCACGTTATCGTTGTTGTTGGACGTCTCAGAGGGGTCACCCTTGGTCTTGATCTTGATCTTCGACTGAACGCCATGAGCATTGAATCTCTGAGGTGTTTGTGCAGGTTGGTCCAGGAACAGATTTGAAAGTGGGCGGTTGAGGGCCCAAAGATCTTGGTCCAGGGCGGGCTCAGCTTTTTCGTTTGTTTTGGTAGGTTCAACCCATTCTGCGGTCCTTCTCAAGATGCGCGGTTGAGAAAGAAGGCGATAAAGAGCTGTATCTTCAAAATCCGTGACTCTAGCTTTTGTTACGTCGTCAACCTTGGCCCAGAACATATCCAAATTCGACTCGGCCTGTCGCAAAGCGTCTACCGTCTCCTTTGTCCGACGTTTGCTATATGGGTAGGTAAATTTGCCACCTGACGGCTCCGCAAGTCTAGCGGCGTAGTCCAGGCCCTTTTGTAAAAATGCAGCGTGAAGCTGTGCCATAGGTTTCTGTAGCGCGGTGTACTCCTCTTTGAAATCTTCCACATGGTCAGCCGAAGCCATCTCGAACTGTTGGGCCCATGGCTGATAGAGCTCGAGTTGCTTGAGACTCTGTGTGACAATGGCTAGGTCACCGATCATCTTGGCCACGTGGGCCGATATGAGGGCGTCCGCCTTAGGTTCCGCCTGTAGCAGTCGCTCCAACTCATCGACGACGTTAGGCACGCGAACGAGAAAGAGGGCGTAATCATCTTCCCATAGTGTTTGCAACAACCAAATCAACTGTTGTTCTACCTTTTCCATCTTGAACCCCGGGCAACTCCTTACGAATATCTTTGTCGAGTCAGGATCAACAGGCGGCTCACGGACGAAGAATTTCCGCATCGGTGGAGAGGCTGTGGCAGCTACTTTGAGCTTGTCCAAGGGCCCCTTTGCCGTTTGCTCCAAGAAGTACTTGAAGCGGAGCAGAGAAACAAAGTACTCCTTCGGCAAGTCCTTGGTGGGCAGTATTTCCTTGTGAAACTTCTGCTGTAGCATGCTCAGGTTTTGGACTTGCCGATGAAGCTCGGTGAGGGACTCGAGATTCGCATAAGCATCTAAAAGCATACCAAAGGTTACCCGGGCCCAGAGAGTATTCTCCCGCAGCCTGTGAGTTGCAGGATGCGGAAGTCCCTTGGTATCAGGCAGCATTTCTTGTCGGTGATCTTTGATCTCGCGGAACTGGTCAGCAAAGTAGGCAGGATCCTCACGAAGTGCCCACACGTGATCTTCTGCTGCTGACATCTCGGCTTCGAGAAGAGACGTGAGTCGTTCGAGATCAAGTCTTGCCGGTAGTCTGTAAGGCGCTTCCGCAGCCATTGCTGCCAATGATGTGAAGCCGGAAGCGTCGCTGTCCGTCTTCAGAAATGGCTCGGGCTGGATGCTATACGCGCTACTGGCGATGGCATCGGCGGAGATCTCGTGGAGGACTTCGTGACAAAAATCAACGAGAAAGGGCATCAAGCGAGCCTGTGCCTCGAGAATAAGGAGGCCCTCCCCAGGGAGAAATTGTTTGCGTGTGTGCATCCAGTCAAAAGCATCTGGGTGCGAATCCCAATCAAGAAGCTTTCCATATCCCTCAGCCGTGGTGGCGCCATGCAATACCATCGTGTGAAGGTTAAGAAAGATAGGAACCAGTGCCTTTGTCACTTTGCCTAGATGCATTGCGTCGTTATCGGCCGCCGCAAAGGCCGGAGGCGGACAACGGCCTCTGGCATTCAGCAGCAAGAGCATAAGCTTAGGCTGTGATAAGTCCTCCTGGTTGATGTAGGGCCACATGTAGTGGCCTTTATACTTCGAGCCTCTCTCTCGTTCTTCCTTTGATTCTCTGCGAAAGGCCTCGAAATCAGGACGATGAGAGGCAGGCATTGCCGGCCAAGCTTTGAGGAGAATTTGAAGTCTCTGCTGCCGAGTCTTCTTGGTCCACCTTTTCTGAATCGTGGCCTCATGCCTCTCCAGAATTTGCTTTAGGAGATGGTGGCTTGCAAAGACCTTGGCCGAGTATTCTCCAGCCTGTCGCCGAACCTTGGCCGGAGAGGGAAGTTCGGGCATTGGACCTCCCATGGCGGTAAGGAATTCAACGGGATTAGACCAGTCAATATCAGGCAGAGAACCATCTTGACTGTCGAAATTTTGGCCCTCCTCTGAGAAGGGGTCAAACTGGAAATCTCGTCTGAGGTCCATAGTTTTGTTTTGGTGATGAGACGCTCTCAAAGCAGGTGGGGGATATGATTTGATTTAGATTTGATTATCCTACGCGGTTGTAGTCGTCTAAACGACTATGCCCGGATAACGGGGTCCGGCGAACAGCCGAAGCATCGCGGATCAGTGTTGATCCGTGGTGCCCCACTTCGCCATCGTGAACAACGATGACCAGCTGTTCCCAAAATTCCCGCTTTTCGCTCTCTAACTACTATTTACATTTGCTTGCCGGCCCATGTACATAGTGGTTTTCTACCAACGCGTCCGTGATTCTAGGCTCTGTCGGGCTGTGAGGCCCTCTCTTTCGCGGCTATGTACCTACAGTCTCCCCCCCAGTGCTCAGCTTTGTCTGTTAAGGTCTCGATCCTGAAATTGCCCAAGGATCTGAGTCAGTTCGATGAACTTGATTGCCTTGGCGGCTGCTTTGCGCTCGCTCAGTAACTTCCGGAGATTGTTGCGTCCTCGGAGTCGTCCTAGTTCCTGGTCCCGGAGTTGGCGGTGCTGGCGACAGCGCAGGAGGACGTGCGCTACCGTTTGTCGATCCGATCTATAGGGGCATCTGTTGCTGGAGATGCCTGGTACCTTTCGATTATAGAGGAAATCCTTAAGTCCTATCTTCTCCGTCCGCAGCTGCGTGAGCAGCGCGCTGTGCTTCTTGCTGAGCCCGTCATGCAAGTCCAAGACCTTGCGTGAGGGTTTGGGCGTGTGCCTGAAAGATGCTCGGCCGCGTGTTTCGGATATCCAGCCTCTTTCCCACGACGTGGTAGTCTCTTTGTGAGACCATGTCTTCATGGTCGATCGGAGTGGGTATAGCTGCTGCGGTTCTGCTGCTTTTGGTCCCGTGAGGTCGCCTTCTCTCCAACCTGTTGCTTCCTTTGCCGCTCGATCCGCTTCTTCGTTACCTTGGATCCCAATGTGCGCTGGGACCCATCTGATCTCGGTGTTTAGACCTTGTAATTGGAGTTCGTCGATCTGTTTTGCGATGCTTCTGAGCAGGTATGCCCCCGACTTACCCTTGGGCTTTGCGGTCGATCGGATGGCGGCCTGGTTGTTGGTGTAAATCAAGACCTTGCTTCTACTGTTGCCTCTGGACCTGTCTTCCTGTGCGATCTGGAGGGCCAGGCTGATGCCTTGGAGTTCACCGGCGTAGACGGTGGAAGTCGTGTCGTCTCCCATGTAAGCACTCTTTGTTTCTTGGGTGGTGGTGCAGACTGCGGCAGCACCGATATGACCACCGATGCCGCTACCGTCTGTGTAGATGTGTATGGCGTCCGGCTCGTCTTGTATGATCTGTTCGTGTTTGATTTGCGCCTCCTCTGTGTTTGTTTCGATGAACATCTGTGGCCCCTGCCACCATGGAGGTACAATGTAAGGCACGATGTGCTCTTGTCTCCGGATATCCGGCCCTTGGCGGTCTCTTATGGCTTGTTCAATAGCTCGTCTCGGGCTTTTCTTCTTGTTTCTTCTCGCCTCCTCTTCTGTATGTTGGCGTTCAGCTGGGCCGACTCTTCCCAGAGTGTCGACGTTATGCTTGAAGATCTGCTGTTCGACTGGTAGAAGGTATGTTTCCACGTCAAGGGCAGGTATCGATGCTGCTTTGTACGCTCCACTAATCACCCTAGAAGCTCTGGCCTGTAGGCTTTGAAGCTTGCTCAATGTTCGCTCTGTGTATGGCTTGTCCCTGGTTCTCCAGTTTGCATTCGACCAGGCAGAACAGGCGTACATCATCTGCGGCACAGCCACTCCTTTGTATATCTTCCTCATCTCTTTCATTGTCACTCCCCAAGTCGAACCACCGAGGCTGCTAAGGGCGTTGACTGTCTTGGTGACCTTGCGTTGTATTTCATCTATGTGCTGTTTCCAGGTGAGGGTGGAGTCCATGATGAGACCCAGGTATTTGCATGTTTTCTTTGGTTCGATCGTGCCCCATCTTGTTTGCAGAGGCTCCTCGACGTCTATTCTTGTTCTCGTCCGTGTGAAGTGAGTAAGCTGGAATTTGTCTGGCGCGAAGATAGACGCATGAGTGGCCGCCCACTGCTCTGCGATATGGAGTGCCTCTTGGAGTTTCTTGCATGTCTCTTTCGTGGAGTCTGCCCAGGTAAGTATAGCCACATCATCTATAAAGCCGGTTGTGGCCGTGTCGTCTAATTCTCCGCACTTTTCGATTAGATCTGCGTTGTAGAAGAGGTAGAGGATCGGTGACAGATTCGATCCTTGTGGCTCTCCTGTCTCTAATTTGTAGGGTTCAGATGTGAAGCCATCGATTGATAGCGTTGTGGATCTTGGGCACAGGAAGCTTCCGATCCACTTCACTGTTCTTTCATCTATCTTTCTCTTCCGCAGATTGTGTAGTAGGCGTGCATGTGAAATGTTGTCAAACGCCCCTGATACATCCAGAAGCAGTAGACTTGCCACTTTGCCTGACCCGGTGTTCCAGGCGTCATATATCTTGTCGATGATAAGGTGGAGGGCGTGCTCAGCGGATCGCAGCTTTCTTCCACCCATGTGGGTATCAGGCAGCAGGTTATGAGCCTCGGCGAGATAACTCAGCCTCTTTGCTATGACCGCTTCCATGATCTTTCCTGTAGTATTTAATAGAGCGATCGGACTGTAGGCCTTTGGTACCGTATAATTGTCTTTCCCTGGCTTCCTGAGGACCACCGTTGTCGATTGTCGAAAGTGTTCCGCATAGTAGCCAAGGGTGAGGGACTGATTGAAGATCTTGGTGAGATAGTGCTTGATCCAGGGAGAGGCGATTTGGAGTGCTTTGTTCGTGATGCCGTCCGGTCCTGGAGCCTTGAGCGGGGCTGCCTCCTCAATGGCCTCCTCTATTTCCCTCGTTGTTATCGGTGGCATGGCTGTGGGAGCAGGGTAGTTGGCATTCTCTATGTCTTCGATATCAGTGTCAGGTGGCACCGGAAAGAAGGTCTTTCTGAGAAGGTCTGCTTTTTCGCTAGGGGTTATTGCTTGCTGCTTTGTAGCTGGGTCGACTAGCGCGGGTGTCACGTTCGGTGTTTGACTGTGTCTGTTTCGGGCCCATTTTGCTAACCGCCAGAGGGTTGCCGGGGATTGGGCAGCTTCTTCTACCTTCTCCTGGTGCTTCTGTTTAAGTGCTTTCTTGATAACTCTACCTTTGCCATTTCGCGCCGCACAGTATGCTTCCCATGTCTCTTCGGTACGATACAGGCTGTGTCGCCGACGGAGCCGTTTTGATTCTGCCAAGGCTGCAGCGCATTCTTCGTTCCACCCTGGCTTCGATGTCGGTGACGGAGCCGTCTTCGGTACTGCTTCATCGACAGCTGCCGTTATGGCTGCCATTACTTCTTCCACATGTCTGTCCAAACCTGTCTTTCTTGATCTTCGTTGCGGCGGAAGCTCCCGTTGCAGCACGCGAGTGAATGTCTTTTCGTCTAACGCTTTCCAATTTCGCTGGGGCTTAGCTATCATTTTGACAGTGTTTAGGTCTAATGAGGTGGTGATAGGTAGGTGGTCAGAGTCATGGTCCATGTCTGTTTCAATTTCGCACTAAATCAGTCTATCCACAAGGCCTACCGTCGTGAGGCAAAAGTCTATGGTCGTTCTTCCGTCACGCTCTTCATATGTGATAGTTCCTGGAGCAAGGTTGCTCGTGAGACAGTAGCCTTCCATGATTGTGGTGAGCTCAGCGGCATCAGGGTCTGCTCGCTGGACCCGATCACCTCCCCATACCGGTAGCTCGTGGTGGAGGTTGAAGCCGCCAACAATGATTTGTTCATGATGGGACGATCGTTCTATGACCAGCTCCAGGAGTGAAAGCGTGCTTCCTCTCTCGGTTACAGTTTTTGTTGGGTTATAGACGTTGTGTATCACACTCTGTTGCTCTTCTTCTGTTCCGAGTACTAGGTTCAACGAGCAGAGATCTCTGCTTACCTCTCTAAAGTGCCACCTGGAGTGATCGAGCCTCTTATTGATAAAAAAGCAGACCCTAGCTGGGAAGTTTTGATCCTTGTCTGGGTAGCATAGGTGAAACTGGTCTTTGGCTGGATGGTGAGTTGTCGTGTCAAATGGGTTCTTCCATGGCTCCTGGATGGCGAGGATGTCGTATCGCCCTATATTGGGATCTCGCAAGAGCGTGGCCATGACTGTGTCCTTTGATTTTCTAACGTTGTACTGTAGTATTGTAAGAGTGTTTCCTATTAGCATTCTTGATCGTCAACCTCCATATGTTGGCTGTGATGTGTGATCTGTCTGTTGGCGTCTAGTGTTTCCAATACTCTCCTGGAAGGAGCTAATGTTCGTCTAGGTCGCTGGCTCCCTATGTTCACGACGATCTCGTTTCTGGGATCATCGGGTGTTACCTGGTTGTTGCTGCAATTCGCTCTCTTCTGTTGTTTCTTCGTCGGCGATCTACTCCGGGACGAGTTGGCGTCCCGTGGCCGGCCTGGTTCCAAGGTGGGTCGTCCTGTCCTGGCGATCGGGCTTGATTCATTTTGCCGATCCCTTGTTCTAATTCCGGTCGTGGTCCTAGCGACAAAGCTTTCTAGTTCTAAGTGGTACCTGGGTCTCGATTTAGAGGCTGCTTTGGCCTTGTTCTCCTCCTGTTTCCTGGTAGGGCATCGGTTGTTCCAGGCTTCGTGTGGGCCGTTGCAGGCCGCGCATTTTCGCGGGGCGTCCCTGTCGCTCTTGGTTGGGCAATCCTTGGTGGCATGATCTTGCGCGCAGTAGCCGCATGTTATTGTTGCTTTGCACTGGGTTCCTATGTGGCCGTATTTGTGACACTGGAGCATTGTCTCACACGGCACTGTCTGTCATAGAGCTCGCATTGGAACACCTCGCCTTGCCAGATGAGGCCCTCATCGATGACTTTATTTGCGTCTTCTGGTCTCGTGAACTCAACCACGACCGAAGATGCTGATTTGGTAGACGAAGATCTCGTCAGCCAGCCTATGTACTTGATCTCTGCATTTGGTATAAAGGGGTTGTTATCCTGAAGTATCCCATCTCTGATGAGTTCAAAATTGTCCATGTTCATCGAACTAGTGCGTACGCCATGCACTAAGACACCGTACGTCGGAATGCGTACTGTGGCGCCGTTTCCGATCCTTTGTTCCCAGTCTTCTGCAAACTGTCTAAGCGCCACCATGTCCGCTGTAGTGGCCGTCTTGATGCTCAGGTCACCGCTCTTAAGCTGATTGGAGGATACTACCTTGATGTTCTCTATGTGTTCGTTGCTGCTCTGCTCAATTGCGAGGTCTACATGTGACTTCAGGCTGCGTGGGCTCATCATTCTGATGTTGGCTATAGTGACAGGGTCTCTGATGTTGATAATAATCTCACGCAGGGTCTGAACAGGTGACGCTTTCTGGTTCTGTGGGTTATGCATGCTTGCCGCTAGCCCTCCCCTCGCCAGCACGTTGGCGTAGGTAGGCATGGCGTTGGCTTGGTTCTGCTGGCTTACGAGCTTCATGTCTCTGATCATTTTCATCGTTGCTTTACCGATCTCTGTGGCCTCCTTTGCAGCCGCTTTTGCGTCTGTCGTAATCTCCGAACTGCGCTGGACTTCTTCCATGGTTTGTTGAGCTTGGGTGTTTGTTTCGTTGAGATCATTTTTGAGGCTGTTGATGTGTTGCGCTAAATTTTCGGCTGCGGTTTTTATTTCGGCTTGGCCGTTTTTCACGGCTTCGTAAACATGACCAAGATCGGGTGTGCTCTGCATTTTGACGATGAGGGTGAGAGCTCCAATAAGTGCAACTCGAACTCCACGGGATGCGACAGGCAGACCATCTCCATTGTCGATGGCTGACAGTGCCTTTTGAAGATATTTGCTCAAATTTGTGGCGTGCTCTCGGTAATCAGTGGGCCAAATTTCGTCCTGGGGCCACGGGGTCGCCATGATGTCTGAGTCGCACTGGGCAATGCGGCCGACACTGGGCTATCCAATTAACCTGTCCGGACGGTGTTGCGGCGCTGTAAATAGCTGTTGTTTTCAAAAATTTCGTTCTCGCTGGTGTTGATGTTTGTTCTATTACGCTGTGTTGAAAGCGGGGTAGGATCAGGGTGATTCCAGACTTTTGGCACGTGATTGTAGTTTCCGAATTTCGATCCGGGACGTGGGCATTTGTGAGCCGCGGAACAAGCTCGTCCGTCGCCGTTTCAGGCCTACTCACGCCATGCCCCACAGAACAACTTACGCCAACAGTTAGCACTATCATATTTAGACACTCCACTCTCAGAGTTCCAAAATAGGCTAAGACTACCTTCGCTTTTGCCCCACAAACCCTTTCCCGCTCTTTCAATTTCTGGCTATATCCTTATGGCTCTGCCTTTATAATCTAAATCAATATGAATATTACGTACCCCCCTCTCTTAAGGAATTCTTTCCGGATTTTGGACGTCAGCCTAAACGGAGAGCATTCTGAACCTATCTGCAACTTCAGGGTCGTGCCTCTAGAAAACCCCCCAGAATACACCGCTATTTCCTACTGCTGGGACAATTCAACAGACATAGCGAGGATTAAGTTCCAAAATGGCGACTCCCTCCCTCTTAGCCAGACGCTGCTCGATCTTTTCAACTCTTTAAAGAAGAAATCCTCAAAGTTCACTGTATGGATCGATGCCATTTGCATCAACCAGGAAGACACAACAGAGAAGGAATTCCAGGTTCCCCTCATGGGAAAGATTTACTCTCGCTCTACGGAAGTCTTGGTTTGGCTGGGCAACAGTGATAATATTGCTAAAAATGCATTCCGTTTCATGAAACGAGAAGAAAAGGACTTCGAGACTAGACCAGAACCTTTGGTCAGATTAAGCTCTTATTATGATAAATTCCAGAGCTTATACCGCAAGGTCTCAGGAACCTATCGGCAGGAAAGTGATCAGTTTGGCCTGGAGAACATGCTTCTTCTCCTCCAACGCCCGTGGTTCCAAAGGGTGTGGGTTATTCAGGAAATTGCTTCCGGGAGGAACATCCAGGTGGTTTGTGGTGAGGACTGCGTAAGTCTAGGCCGCTTTTCAGATGGTGTTTCTGCTATTTGGAACTCATTTATTGGCTTGGGCCGCTATTCGTACGATCATCCAGCCATCCTTGGGTTCTGGTGTGTGACCAGGATGCTTAGTATACGAGAAGAATACCAGAAGAAGGTTCATGAGGGTGAAAGTGGAGTATGCTACGAGACTCTTCTTCAGGCGGCATATCATTGCCAGGCCACAAGGACCTGTGACAAAGTCTTTGCTTTTCACGGTATTGCAGATAGCCGACCAGTACCGAAAGCGAATTACAGAATCACTGAAGAGCAAGTCTTCGTGGAAACAGCCGAAGCACTCCTTTGTAATGGAGACTCCCTTGATCTTCTAACCCTTTCCTGGATGGGATATATGCGGCAACATTCCAGCATACCGACTTGGGCCCCAGATCTTCGATGCCATGCCTACGATGAGCCACTTGTTCTTTGTAATAGCGCAGGCTGGGATGCAGGCGGACGCTTGAACACATCACCAAAGATCGATACTGAATCTCCACGTCGGCTTCGACTTCAAGTCAAGCTCATCGACAAAATAGACGTTATCTGCCCTCCGTTCGCTTCTTGCATTGTAGAGCAGCAGCGAGCAGCAATTAACTCTGTGTTGGCCCTTAGATCACGATTAACAGGCGACCTTTCCAGGGAAGCGTGGATGGACGGATTAGCTGAGTCTCTGATTATGGGTCTCGATATCGACGACAACCCACTGAGAGTCGGTATGCCAGGATGGGATGAACACCGTCGGCATTTTGATGAGTGGCTCCAGTAGGTACAGTCGAGCTCGCGACAAAAAGATCTTCAGAAAATTGAGTCCAATATGTACCACCGCATAATCAGGCCCCGTATAGACACAATGAAGGCATTCGCCACCAGCCGAGGTTTCTTTGGTATTGGACCAGAACCTAGCATGGAAGGAGATGTTGTGTTCATAGTTCCGGGCTGTCGAATACCGCTTTTACTGCGGCCTGACCCATTAACAGCTGATGAAGAGATGAGATCTCCTTTAGTGCAGACATGGACTCTTGTTAGCTGGTGTTATGTCGATGGGTTAATGTTTGGCGAGGCTATGGACTTAGATAAACCTGTTGAGGAAATACTACTGCGGTAAATATATATGTCAACGATATAAAGATATTAAAAAGAAGATTTATAGTTTTTCAAAGAAAAATATAAGTGATATAAAAGAAATTCTCTTTATATCTCTTGTACCACGCTCTCTTTCGCGATAGGCCTGCTGTCTACCGTCTTTCGTGCAACTTGGCCATCTCAATTCTCAGTCAATTGGTAGGCAATGCCGTGCTTTCCTACTTTCTCGATGCAGACCTCGAGACGGCTGGTTACACTGGAACGATCGAGCAGGCCAACATCACACTGCTCAACTGTTACCAACAATTCATCTGGGCCATTCTCGACGCTTGCCTCGTCGACAAGATCGGACATAGTCCTCTTCTCTTGTTCTCCTTCTCTGCACGTACCGTTGTCTGGCCGGGAATGACCATTGCCTCGTCCGAATTCGCCAAGTCCTATGTGGGTACTGATGGGGATGGAAAGGCAGTCTACTCCAACGCTACAGTATCCAAAGCCGCTTTATCAATGGTTTTCATCTTTGGAGCCATCTTCTCGTTTGATATTATGCCCCTCCAGACTCTTCACCCTGTTGAAGTTCTTTCTTTCGAGATGCGCGCCAAGGGAATGGCCTTTTCCAACCTTGCTGTCAACGCTGTCGGCCTACTGAACCAATTTTCTTGGCCTGTTGCCAGGAAGGAAATTGGTTGGAAGACATATAGTATTTTCTACTATATGGGATCGCATCCAAGTTGCTCTGATCTTTGTCTTTATTTCTGAGACCAAAGGCCGAGCTGAAAGTCATCCATACTATCACTTTTTGCTTCATTTGGCCAATCGTGTCTGTAGCTTGAGGATTGATGAGATGTCTTGGACGTAAGAATTTCTGGGGATTCTGGTAACCGGCCTTTTTGTTTCAATAGTGTAGCGCGCTTTCAATCTTGATATATGATCTGACCAGGAAAACTCATTGTCGAAAAGATCGGAATTTGCACTGCATGTACAACTTACTGCTCTCGGGTAAGTGGAGAGAGCCCATGATGCAGATCGTAACCGAGGCTATAAGCAGCTGCCTAGTCCCAATCCAGCCACGGATGCTCTTATGCCGCTCCTGTTCAGGCTAGCAGCTGTCCCCCCTTAAACTCAGTCGATGTTGGAGTGCAGTTGTTTCCCCAGATTTTCAGAATCATCCCAGGTACGGAGCAACTGTGCTCCGCATTTGTACCACGTGTGTGTAATGAGATTGGACCACGCTGGTAGGACATGCAATCTTGCCACTCCACGACTGATATTTGCCATCTCCTCACGTCTGGGCTGGTAGCTTAACCTTCACCTTTGTTCCATCGAATTTGTTCAAGTAAAAGGCCCAGCGCTGCCCCGCATTTGAGCTCAACATGTTCTGTACCTGTGAGTTTGGTTGTCTTTGATCATGATCCTCTGACTGACTATCGTGTTTCACAGCAGTGTTGCGAATAATATGGCAATAAAGTAGTATATTGCAATACATACCATATAATATGCCTTTTCTGATATTGTGATAATATGATATGAAGTCTACGATATTGTGACAATATAATATGAGGATGTCCATATTGGCAATATATTATCTATATTGGGCTGTCAATTCTTGGGTGAATTAGCCCCGTGAAAGCTGCAGAACTCGGCCTTACCCTATATAAGATGCGGGGATAGCTGGCATTTTATTGGCCATCGTTCACTTCCACGCACTTCTTTGTTGACAATTAGACCTAACACGCGATCACGCATGAAAGAAACGCGTGAGGGAGTGCAGACCATGTTGGGTTGGGCCATCTTCGCCTCTGCTACCCCCATTTCTTTTTTTCTTTTTTTCTTTTTTTTTTTTTTTTTTTTTTTTTTTTTTTTTTTTTTTTTTTTTTTTTTTGCGAAAATCATGGGTCTTCTCTCATATGCCAGACGAGGAGGTAGAGACGAGATACTACAATCAGCGGACTGGAAAGGAAGAGTGGCGCTGCAAACATTGCGACAAAACCTATGCCTCTTCAGGGGGTTCTGCAGCTCCTGCAAAACATCTCATGGACCCTCCTCCTGGCGGTCACGGCCTGCCAAAAGGAGCCCCGCGAACAACGAAAGTTACAACGATACGAACGATTCTCGAACGAGCTCGTGCTGTGGCAGAGGAAAATCCCCACAAACGTCGTCGGCTCAACGATCAACCCGGAGACTCGATCGAACCCGACCAGCTCGAGGCGTTATACGTGAGGTTTATCACGGCCTGCTCTCTCCCATTTCGGCTCGTGGAATGCCCAGAGTTCCGAGCACTCTTGGCCTACATTAATAACGATATCGAGACTTGGCTTCCGGATACGCATGATACCGTCAAGACATGGATTATGCGCCAGTATGAATGCCAGAAAGAGAGGGTCAAGCAGCGCATACAGTCGGCAAAGTCAAGAATTCACATCAGCTGCGACCTTTGGACTTCTCCCAATTCTTTGGCCATCTTAGGCGTAGTCGCACACTATGTCACGGAAGACGGTCAGCTGGAACACCATGTTTTGGCGTTGAAAGACATCGATAGTGAGCACGACGGTTCTCATCTCGCTGTGGCCATTTTGAAGGTGGTTGACGAATGGGGCTTTGCTTCCAAGCTTGGATATTTCGTGATGGACAACGCTGGCAATAACGACACCATGATGAGATCCCTTTCGCTTGGTCAGTACAACTCACTATTTCTCCTGACTGGCGGCCCTAACATCCCACAGGCCTCCTACGCCGATATGACATCCAATACGATCCCAAAGTGCACCGACTCCGCTGCCAAGGCCATATTATCAACCTCGCCGCCAAAGCCTTCCTCTTCGTCACCGATAATGAGAAGCTCGAACTCGACGATCCTGGTGTGCATAATGTGACACTAAAACATATTGAAGCGTGGCGGGAAAAGGGGCCTCTTGGCAAGATTCACAACTTCGTCGTTTTCATCCAACGAAGTGTCCAGCGCAGCCAAAAGTTTCTTACTATTAGCCATAACCGTAAGCTCGCACGGGACAACGACACAAGATGGAGTTCGTGGTATAACATGCTGCGAGTGGCCCTGAACCTCAGAGATGCGATTGACGGCTATTTCAACAAATAGATGGAATTAGATTGCGCTGGAGACGAGCTCTCTTCAGAGGACTGGATCATCTTGGAGAAAATCAAGTCCTTCTTAGAGAAGCTGAAGATGACGACCAAGGCTCTCGAGTCATCGTTTGCAACACTCGATAACGTCCTCTTGGCTATGGATTTCGTTTTGGCACAATTCGAAGCAGGGAAGGAGGCATATATTGACGATCCGATAATGGCGCCCATGTATAACTCTGGCTGGGCCAAGTTGGACAAGTACTACCGGCTCACTGATGAATCGCCTGCCTACGTTGCCGCTATCGTGCTCCACCCTTCGCATAAATGGCACTACATACAGGAGAACTGGAAAAAGGAGTGGGTTGAGTCGTCAAAGAAGTTGATGGAGACGCTGTGGAATGACTATAAACCCGTGGAATCACCTCTTCCTCTCTGCGAGGTCCCATCGACGACCACGAACGTGTTCTTGAACTGGAGGAACAAGCACCTGCAGCCGTCGCTCGTCACGGATGAATATGAACGATATTGCAACTCTGAACGGGTTTACGGGTTCACAAGCGCCCTTGCATGGTGGCTAGAGGAGACACAGCAGAAAAACTACCCAAACTTGAGTAAAATGGCGGTGGACATACTGTCAATTCCCGCAATGTCTGCTGAGCCCGAACGACTCTTCTCCGGGGCCAAGATAACCATTACAGATCGTCGAAATCGGCTTGGTAGTGATGTAGTTGAAGCTCTGGAGTGCCTGAAGTCATGGTTTGGGATACGAGAGCTTCAAGGTGATGTACTTTAGCTGCCGCAGTAGAATAACCCAGATCACGTGCAATATATGGGATGTATTGTCATACTGGCAATATATTGGGTTCTTGGCAATACAATACAATATAGGCCAATGTTATATGGCCTAATACAATATGCACCACTTGGCAATACAATAATATTGCGAGGCTTCCATATTGCCAATATACGTATTGTTTATATTATTCGCAACACTGCCTTCATATTTACACCTCCCAGTGGACCCTGCCGACCAACTTCCGCCTATCCGATGTCCGACGACGTGAGAAGCTCAACTTTACCGAGTTCAGGGGTTTCATCCGCCTGATGAAGGAGAGGCACGATGTTCAGCGAATCATTCGCAGCATTGCCGCTAAACCTGAGATTGGTATGACCTTTCCAGAGTTTCTAGCTTTCCTCCGCGATATCCAAGGCGAGGACGTTGATTCTAACCTTTCTATGTGGGGGAAGCAATTTGCCTACCTCAGCCGCCGATGCCGACCTGATGCAGTCGAGACCTCCGATGCGGCTTATGACATGCTGGTCATGTCCGAAGCCGCCTTTGTGAGGTACCTGACATCTGAGACAAACTCAGCGATTATACCGGAGCCTCAAAACTACACTCTTGACCGCCCCATGAACGAATATATCATCTCTAGCTCCCACAACACCTACCTCCTTGTCGACAGGTAGCCGGTCAGTCCAGCGTCGAGGGCTACATCTAGGTTCTTATACGAGGCTGCCGCTGTGTCGAGATTGACTGCTGGGATGGCAACTCTGGGCAGCCCGAGGTCAACCACGGTCGCAGCCTTACGACCTCGATTAGTTTCCGGGAGGTCATAGCCACGATCAATAAGTACGCCTTTGTTAAGTCGAGGTTCCCTCTTTGGATCTCCCTCGAGGTTCATTGCAACCCTAATCAGCAAGCCATCATGGTCAACATTATGAAGGAGGCCTTCGGCTCTCGACTGGTCACCGAGACGTTGGAAGACTCCTATGACAAGCTGCCTTCACCCTCTGAGCTCATGGAACGCGTCCTCATCAAGGTCAAGAAGCCGCAGATCAAGCAGGAGCCTCCTGCCAGCAATTTTCACGGCCGCCGACGAGGCAACAGCCTCAACTCACCACTGACTCGTTCCGTGACTGATGCCGCCATGTTGATGCCTTCGCAGTCGCTTCCTCAGAGCCTCATGCGTAGCCCTAGCCCTTCTTGTCGTCGACCGGTGAGAAAGACTCGTGTCAACACAATTACTCAAGGCGGGGTGCAAGATAGAGCGAGTAGAAGCGCCAGCGACAATGACAGCGGCGGGGAGCGAAACTCACGAAAGACGTCTACCAAGATTGTTAAAGAGCTTGGTGATCTTGGCGTCTACTGTTTTGGTGTCAATTATGTTGGCTTTGACACTGCCGAGGCGAAGCAATATAACCACATCTTCTCCATGGAGTCGAGCTTTGCCAAGAACTTTCGCGCCAAGGAACAGAAGATAGCAGTCGACCTCCACAACCTGCGCTACATGATGCGAGTTTACCCTGATCGCACCCGAATCACCTCCAACAACTTTGATCCCCTCCTGTACTGGCGCCGCGGAATCCAGATGGTTGCGCTCAACTGGCAGACCTTCGACTTGGGTATGCAGATCAACCGCGCCATGTTTGACGGTGGCCAGGACTTCTTGGGCTACGTGCTTAAACCTGCGGAGCTACGGGACATCCAAGTGCTCCCATACAACCCCGAACTTCCTGGGGGCAAGAAGGAGCGCAGTGTTGTTTCATTCACCAGCGCTGTCATCTCGGCACAACGGCTTATGCGCCCGGCCAGCCTCCCCGCCAACAAGGCGATGAACCCGTACGTCGAGGTCGAGGTCTTCCACGCCAGTGATAAACGGGAGAAGAGGAATGAGTCAACATTGCCTCGAGATCTTGACCCCCCGCAAAAGTTCCGGACAAATATCGTACGAGAGAACGGCTTCAACCCAATGTTTGATGGCCACTTCAAGTTCAAAGTCACGAAGAAACAACCCGATCTGGTCATTGTCCGATGGTCTGTCAAACTCTCTAACGATGGCGAGAACTACGATGACAGACCGGCAGTGGCCACCTACACTGCTAAGCTTAGCAACCTCAAGCAAGGCTACCGCACCTTACCTCTTCTCAACGATGCTGGTGACCAGTATCTTTTCTCAAAGCTCTTCTGCAAGATCAAGGTTGATTCGATTGAGAAGATGATGATCGACGCACCCTGCCGCGCCCTAGATGGTAGCAGGATAAAGGGCCTGGGCGGAAAGGCCTTTAGCTGAATCAGCACCCGCCCCAGAAGCACGATGGAAAAGCCCAGCACAGAGAAGATCAGCTTTGATAGTTATCCATGATATATTTTTGCGGCTTCACCTGTATACTATGTTTCTCCCCTGGACGTAATTTTTCTTTCCCGAACTGGCCGTCTTTTAGCTTGTTCGTTCTATCTTGTCTTGGGCAACAACACGTTGATACCAGACTCGATTCGCTATTCATGCTAAGACGTGCGTGCTAGCACTGAACAAGTGCTCGAGCACCTATTTAAGCGCGCTCCCTTTACCAGCATATAGATACTGGCAAACCAGTGCCAAGACGGCTGGGCCAGCTCATGTATTCTTTCTCTCTAATTTCCTCCTCTTGGGATTTACGAGGACCATCAACTCTATTTCCTATCCTGATTCTACTGCTCTGCCACAACCGATTTTTGCCAAGTCTTTAACAGAAATATGAATATGTGTTCATTCGTGTCTCTTGCAAGATCGACGGGCGGACGCCCCATGAAATCTTTTATGGCTACATCTGCTCCCGCTTCTACTAACGCACTCACCTTATAATCTCTGTTGTAGTCCGTCACCACTACACGATGAAGAGGTTATTTTCCCATAAAACCTCTAATATTTAAGCAGTTTCCATCCTCCAGGTATTTACGTAGCCACAAACCGCATGGCTCGGCTTTGTGAAACTTCCAGAGGATATGACCGCTGACGAAGTAGGCCTGTATATCTGACCCCTAAAATTGGATACTAACATGGACGCGCTCGAAGCGACAGTGACGTTCGCCCGCAACAGGACGCCTTTGAGCCGAAGCAAGATAACGAGGAGACAGATATCATGGTTCCAGTTATCAATCCAATAGCCCTTGACTACTCACAAGACCAACCCTCGTCCGCCACTGACAGCTAGAGTTTGCCTCTGCTGTTGAAGCTAGGATACTGAACAATTGGAGAAATTGACCACCAAGTTGGCTTGCTGCAAACCGCATGAGCCTCGCAGGACAGTCATAGGGCACGGGGTAAAATACAAAACCTGGGACGATATCTTTGTAAGGGTTTGAAGGAGATCACGACGGAAGTATACGGAGGAATCATGTAACCAACAAATGATGCCCTATCCCTTTCATTGTGGCGAGCCTTTATTAGGTATAGCGCTCGACATTACCCCACATACTTCAATTATACGTGAGTAACTATTCGGTGTGGCAATTAGCGAGAGAATAAAAGTAACGTAAAGTCTTTACTCCGTAGCTTGTGAGGCCGTGAGGACTTCCATTGCAAGATACGTTAGGTGGGAAGTCACCCCATAGTGACCCTCCTGGAGGCTTTCCACAATTGAAGGGATAGACTTCAGTTCCAGGACATGGTAAACTACAATTACTTGGGTAGGGCCTAGAGATCGGCCCCCCGTGCTTGAGGCACGGATACCGAAGGTAGTAACGAAAGCACGGGGGGTGCACTGACAGGGAAAAGGGGCTGCTGACAGGGAAAAAATTTAGGTACCTCAATTTGGCTGCAAAACCCGCCAAATTTTTGTAGCTTCTTTATATGCATGTCCCCGTTTCCTACACCTATGATGCCTACAATTATTTATCTACCGCAACACCACAGCCTCTATTAATATCACCACCTCAACAACAAATATTAAATCAATTACAACTATTGCAATAGTACTTCAATTAATAAAAAGAATATGACATCTGAAAGCCCAGAGCTTGCTCCGTCAGCACAACAAATATATATCAATCCTGAGACTGGTTTACCACGAATTTCCCGCTTCACGGACTATAATATTGAAGAACGCACTATCGCAGCAAAGGCATTATATCTAGAGGGCGTTTATCCCTCTATGAGAGCCGCTGCACAAGCATGGAAAGTCAACTATAAGAGACTTCGCAGTAGGATCAACGGCCATCATCCTGTGAGAGATAACGGCGGCAACAGGACGTTATTCAGCAAGGAAGAAGAGAAAGCTATACTCGCTTGGTGTTGGAGGAGAGTAACACAGGGGCATCACATACAACAACGCACACTTCGTCAGTATGCGAATTCCCTGCTTAAGGCTACACATCGTGAGCCTCATGCCTCAAGGTTCTGGGCTCGCCGCTTCCTCAGGCGGTATCGTGAAGTCTTTCATAGGAGAAAGAGCCGTACTCTCGCTGCAAATCGCAAAGCTATGGCAGACCGAGCCAATGTCGAAGAGTGGTTTGCAAAATGGACAGAATTTGTCAAGGGAAACGACATCAACTTCGATAATGTCTGGAATTTCGACGAGACCGGCTTTATAATAGGATATCTAATGAACGGTATTATGATATGGACTTTCCTCGATATCGACTCCCCTCTGTTAACAGATGCACATACGACTATTAGTATGACTATCGTGGAGTCAATATCTGCAACAGGAGGAATCATAGCCCCGTTTGTCATCATGCCCGGCGTACAGATTCCCTCCCGTTGGGTGGATAATGACCTAGACGAGCAGGCTACGATAGTCACAACACCAAAAGGCTATATCGACGATATCACGGCACAGGACTTCTTTGACCACTTTGAGAGACTTACCCGGCCTCAAAATACATCAGATCTTCGAGTTATTCTTTATGATGGATGTGAAAGTCATTTCACCAAAGAGCTTTATCAGAAAGCTCTAGATGCAAATATTATCTTATATCCCTTCCCTCCTCATCTGACACATATACTTCAGCCATTAGATGTTGGATTATTCAGTACATATAAGCATTGGCATCAGGAAGCCTTACTTAGGGAAATCGCTGACGGTGCTACGGACTTCAATAAAGCTGACTTTATGTTTCATTTACAGGAGATTCGCCGCAAAGCTACTAAGAAAAGTACTATCATCTCATCGTGGGCAAAATCCGGCATCTATCCTCTTGATCCCTCCGTTGTTATCAACAAAATGGTCAACCCTCTTTCATCCCTATCTTTGGAGGTTGCTGAACGTGATCTTCCCGGCTATATCACACCTGGGTTATCTTCCAACCATAGCAGTGACTTTCGCGATGATTCAAATGAAGAAGAAGTTGGCGAATCATCACGAGATATACATCAAAATACTCATCGCAACGAGGGGATTCCAATGATGCCCTCCACGCCTCCAACGGTTATCTGGAACAATACCAATACACCTCAGCTTAATCTACGGCAAATCAAGCAATACGAAGATTATGTGGCCCTTCGTATTGAATGTTCAATATCCTCAGGCGTGCCTCTGACCCCAAGTGTGTTACATGTTAACGAAAAAGTGCGAAAAGCACACACAACCCTTGCCTTGAACGGTATCACAGCTACTCAGGAGATGCGCCGTTTGAAGGAGAAGAGCCTACGACGTTCAGAACGGGACGAAGGAACTATTATCATAGCAAATTACGGGCCAATTACAGTTTATGATGCCAGACTCCGTGTCGCAAAGGATCAACATAATAGACGGGCAAATCAGGATGCAGAGCTTCGTCGTTATTATGCCAAGGAGGTCAGAGACGAGGCTGTATATCTACGGCGGTGGCTTTTCTCTGTAAGGAAGCTACTACGGTCATCTTTGAAGGAATATCATCCTATTGAACAACATAATGCCCAACCTTCCTCCTCACAGGAAGTGAGGCCATTCACAGTCAGTGAATTCTTCATCAAGACTCAATCCGAGCTTTGTATCAAGTCTACAGAGCTTCTAGCTACAAGATATTGTGCTCACCGTGAGATGCACGGAAAGATGAAAGAATCCAAGCTATTGGCCAAGCAAGCAAGAGATGCACAGCAAGAACATATACCTAAGATCTTCCCTTTTTACTGGAATCCTCCATTCCTTCTTCCTTTTGACTATAATATTAATATAGTCAAAGATGCAGTCGATTTGATAGCCTCACCTTCGAGAAAACAGCGTGGAAAGCAGAAAGCGTTGTCTGTTGATGATGATGAATTGGATATCGATGAAAGTGAAGATGATGAAGAGATTGAAGAAGAAGAAGAAGCAGAAGAAGGAGAAGAAGATGATGATGATATATCAGTTAAAGATACTATTGAAGTTAGGTAGGATGTCTTAGTTGTTGCGAAAAAGAATGAATAACATACCTGATTTTGATGATATATTATGGTGTTGTGGTTGTGATGCATTTGTCCCGTAGATGCAGATGGAGGGGTTAGTCCGGTCTGAATTATGTTACTAACCGAGGGAAAGTCGGTACCTTCATTTGGCGGCTTTTGCAGCCAAATTGAGGTACCCCAATTTTCCCTGTCAGCAGACCCTTTTCCCAGTCAATGAACCCCCCGTGCTTGGGCACGAAGCTTGCGGAGTGATACCACAAGCTAAGGTGGGCCGCTCTCTAGGCCCTACCCAAGTATGGCGTCTTTTGGTATTGGTGGACGAAATGGCGTGGAAGGATAGTGCCCTCTTGTTCCTATCAACTTTGTTTAATGGTGTTGAACAGGCATATACGGTTCAAGGATCTTAAGATTGCTTATGGATACAGTAAATCTTTCGGGGGCGGTGACACTTCTTGAAGACTCATAGCACGAATACATTAAACTTGCACTAATCGACCAGATACATGTATTATCTGAGAAAAGACGATAAGAAAGGTGACCGCCGGAGAAAGGAGCCGCCAACGAACACGGCCACGGCACGGCTGATACAGCGCTTCTTTTATGACGAGGTTGTTAAGCTGATATCCTCCCTAGAGCAGCTGCTACCAGTAACAACGAAATGAATTACGTGGATCGAGATGAACAAACGAGGGTATCTCGGGGCTATGATCACCGCATATGCCACGGCACTTGGCAGGTTTTCACTTGCACCTTCCTGTTGGATGTGTTTTTCATGAATATTCATCTTCTTAAACTCCATATGTCCAGTTAGAAGCGATATAAGAACCAAGAGGGGTGTAGCTGACTGCTTCCTAACGAGTATTTCAAGGTTTCGAGACGGTCAATCGCGGTGCAGTTATCGAGCTGGGTACGAAGTTACGCCCGTTGCACATGAGCGTTCTTGAATGGCTGGCTTTGACTATGGGCTGAAAACCCTATCGTAGACCTATTGGACATGGACTCTCTCCTCATCAATAGGGAGCGTGTTCGTTCTGGCATTGTATGTCTGTTGTCCAGGGCTAAGTGGCCTTGTCTCCTCCTGTTCATCCTCCCAATGAACTTACACATCTCGTTAGCATATTCGAATCCTCGGGGCAAAAGGGGCAAAAGGAGCAACTCACCGTGGGGCCGGATTGCAAAACTCGCGAGGAAGCTAATGCCATACAAGCTTGCCAGTAGGACAAAGATGGCCTGTGGAAACGTTCCGACTGTAGCAGCGTAGATACCGTTGAACAAGAGCGGCCCAAGAATCCTAGAAAGGGCAAGCAGCATGCCAACCGCACCCAAAAGCTGCCCTACGCGATTCGAGGGAACGTGCTTGGTTATAGTAGCTTGGGTAGTGGCACTGCCAAGTCCTCCCATTGCTGTGACCATGCCGCTAAGGAAAAAAACCTTTTCAGAGTGTGCCAGACTGTATCCAATGCTGCCTAGGATATCTGACGTCAGGGCAGCCCTAAGGACCCATATGTCGAGGTTGTCTGCTCCATAATGCTTCTCTGCTGGCAGGGTGAGACAATCTCGTCGTCTCCGAGCAGCTGGACGAACACGCCCAAAATAGTTGATGATTGGGAAGACGCCCATCAGAGCCGCTACCCGAACTAGCGACAAAACAGACACGAATCGAGAACTCTCAAAGGTGCCCCATCCATACATGTACTCGCTGTACAAAATAATAACCGCACCAGCAGCTTGAGAGATTCCAAAAATGATGATATCGTTGAGAGCCAGAGCAACCAGGTTTCGGCGGAGGGCAGGCGAAGTTCCAGGGCCCGTGGGGCTGAGGACCTTGAGAGGCTCGAATGGGTTAGTCGTCTGGATAGTGGATAACAGAGACCTCCTGGTCTGGGCCCTCAACTCTTGTTCCTTGTCCCACTTCTCCCGAGCAAGCAGCTGCTTCTCCTTGGGTAGAGATTCAGGAACGATGAACCTAATTACGATCACAAACATACTGTGGCAACCCAGAACCACATAGAAGATGGACAGGAGGCTGCCAGTCCCTTTGGCAAAGTATCCGGCCAAAAGAGGGCCGAATGCCAGGCCGGTGAACAGGCAGGCATGCATGTAGCCTATAGACGCTGCACGTTTTGAGGGCGGCGTGCAATCGCTAATGTATGACTGGTGGAGGATGCTTCCAGCTGTAAAAGAGCCGGTCAACCCATCAAACACGCTTCCCAGTACTAGCCACCGGTGGTCAATAACTTGAGGAAATCTGGCCACCAAGATGGTTATGAATTCAGCAACTAAACCACCACAGGAAGCCAGGGCCATCAATCGCGTCCTACCATATCGGTCTGATAGATGCCCCAACTTTGGAGTCACGATGGCACTCAGTAAGCCTGTGATGAGATTCATGACCAGCATGAAGGTTGCAGCATTCTTCTGGACCCCGGGTATCTTGCATTGTGGGTTGTCGCTACCGAGAAGGATAGCATTGAAGGTGATGTTCGGGTCAAGGAACTTCTGATCCGCCAAGTATTGCTTGCAAACGAGGTCGAGGATCCTTTACGCCTCACAGTCAATGTCCTAGGTTAAGATATAATAACGGAAGCGCTCACAGATTCAATTTAGGCACCATGACACCTCCGAAAGCTAGGGTGAAAACCGTGAAAGGGAAAAGCAGCCAGTAGACCTGGATATGCTGTTAGCTCTTGGTTGTAACAGACGTCCGAGAAGTTGGAGCATACTGAGGGCCTCTGCCACCACGACAACACTTTCGAATCTTCATATATCTCCCAACGATCGCCATTCATGGCTTCTCTGCACTTGTCCTGTGTACCAAGTGCATCGGTGCTTAGTAACCGAGCCGTATCTGATACAGAAGCCTCGAGCTGGTGAAACCTTGAGCTTTCCACCGCATCACGGTCCATTGCTTTCGCTCGTATCATATAGTAAACGTCTGTTCTGGTGCTGCAATCGAAATTCAGAGTGTATAGGTCCCTATGAGCGCCTCGCATCGAGCTGGTTAACCTAGGTAGTTCAAGTTCGGTCACGTCGTTAGGACGATCATGTAGCAATCTGAGAAGGTTGCGATCGAAGCGAAGGGTCCTAGGACAAACGGTAGTAATCCAATATGCCAGAGAGATTTAAAAACGCGTAACGAGTGGTGAAGGCATGAGTAGAAGGGAGAATAATAAAGCACGGCGGTTCCATGATGGGCTGGGGCGATGGTGGGGTCCGGAGCCCCGCTTAGGTTAACATGCTAAGATAACCAGACATGCATGGGGCTTAGCGGGAAACAACTCCACTGACGCCCTCCATGTCGATCCCTAATGGTTAGGCTTATGGTAGGTATACCATGCATCGTGGGCCATTTCAGTCTCAAAGCCCACTAAAATCTCCAAAACATCAATACAACCATGTGGATTTACGAATCGATGAGCCAGTGATCTGATTTCCAATCTCCACTATTGTGGACTTGGACGCGACAGATCCTCCTGTAGCGTCAGAGGTTGGCATATTCAGACTTCGGTCCGCAAGACACGAGCCACAACAACGGCAATTTGGCGGGGATTCGCAAATACTGGCTTTTTCAGTCGCTTTTACTCTTTGATAGTTTGTTGTTCGCTACGTAGGCGCCCCTATGGCTTAATCATTGACAAGAGTGATTACATTCGCAGGACATTTACCTGTCCGTTAATTATTTCTCGTTAGTTCTCGTCGTCTCGGGTAACGTTTACTGGAGAGGGAAAAAATTTGGCAATGACTAGGGACGCATGACACTTTGGCTAGGGACGCATGAACCTTTCGGACGCATGACTTTTATCCTCTCTTATTGGTTTAAAATATTTCTAAGCAACCGATATAAAATTCCAAAGGCGGTGAAGCTTTCTCGCTTAACGGATCTTAATCTTAACCAATAGAATCATAAGACTTTAGCCCCCTTGCCTTCAACCTCCTTTGAATTACGCCGGATTTAGATCGTGCTATTTACCTTCATTCCCCACTGACCCGCAAGATCTATTCATTATGGATCAACCTAAGAGCCCCGACCCGTTCCAACAGCCTCAGCAGCGAAAGCGAAAGCGGCGCGCTAATTCCGACCTACGTCAACCGTCGCCATCTGACTATCCACTCGAAGATACTGGCGCGCTCGAGAACATCTTCGCGTCATATCCTCAGATGTTGTCGACTGTCCCACAACCTGAAGGCTTGCGTGGACTAAACGAGCCTTCATGGGTATTACAATTCGATCATGACATTCACCTAAGTAATGACTATCCAGTCCCAAATGGCCGACCAACCCGCGTACGAGGACCGATCCCAGGCCCCGAGCCAATTCCCTTGCCTCCACAGTCAAACCGATCCACCGAAGAAGACTGTAATAATACTGCTCAATCACCACGCGCCAAATTTAAGTCTGCCTTACAATTAGTCACAGATGTCATCGGAACCGAGCGGAGGCTTACTCGCGAGTCTCTCGAAGCAGCAGAACGCGTTCGGCGATGGCGTGAACAATGGGGCTACTCATCCCTAAGTCCAGGACAATCTATATCACCTCCTCCATATTCGCCCCCACGAGAAACACAACCGACCGATCCCTATCCTCTATCCCTACTTGATAATAGAGAGCCGCAGCATCTAAGCTTGGATTCCTCTCCAGAACCTGGTCAAATCCCAAACCCGCCGATACCTGGTACTGCAGCTCCCTCAGTTGATATTCTCTTCCATGAAGTTAATAACTTTGCAAAGGACCACGGCTTTGGGATCGTTAAGTATAATGGGTATTCCTATAAAGGACGTAAGATACGATATTCATTCCAGTGTGATCGATATGGAGAATCACGAGCTCCTAGAGGTGCTCAAATAAGGCCTCGCAAGTCTCGTAAGTGCGGCTGTAAGTGGAAGCTTATAGCCGAGGCACTAGAGGAGGGAAAGTGGCTCTTACGATTACATGATAACCCTGAACACCACCAGCATAATCATGGACCAAGCATTGGACCATCTGCACATCCCTCTCATCGGAGACTGACCGAAGCTACAAAGGCAACGATTATATCTACAAGCCGTCGAGTTGGTGTTCGGGCCCGTGATGTACGAGCTATTGTTCAGGAGCAGTATCCTGACTCTGTATTTACACGGAAAGATATTTATAACGCCCGATCTCTCATCAACCGCGAGAAGCTAGGGGGTCTCACACCTACGGCAGCACTTATCAAGCTCTTTGACGATAATGAGATACCTTATCTTATCAAATGGGCAGATGATGACCCGAACCGTCTACTTGGTCTCGTATGGACATTTCCATATTGCCTACAGATGTGGAAACGATTTCCTGAAGTTATTAGCTTTGACAATACCTATAATACCAATCGGTTCAAGCTTCCCCTCTTCCAAGCAACAGGGCAGACATGCCTAGGGTCTGTTTTTAATGCTGCTTTCGGCCTTATCGATAACGAGAGACGAGAAGGGTTCCAGTTCCTCTCAGAGAGTATAAAACAGCTTATGGCGCAACACTCTATATGTCAGCCAGATGTTATCATTACCGACTTTGACGATTCGATGAAAGCAGCACTTAATGACCAGTTTCCGGAGGTACAGCAGCAACTCTGTATCCACCACATTAACTCAAATGTCCTACTTCGAGCTAAACAGAGATGGCTTAAGAGGCCTAGCTCTAGTAGCGATATCAGTGGTGGCTCAGATATAGAGGCAGAACCGCCAGATCAGATTCAACTGAACCCTACCGACCAAGAGTCTATCTCTGCGCCAGTAGGTAATGATATCTCTCATACCTACAATGGTGTTCTTGCTATGTGGAAGTTGGTCCTCTTTGCCGAGACTGAGGAGGCACATGAGAAGGCGTGGATCAATCTCTGTAAAGAGTTTAATGACCAGCGCCCTATTCTACGGTACCTCCATGGCACATATATGCCTGTTCGGGCACAATGGGCACGCTGCTTTATTCGTCATTATCGTAACTTCGGTATCCGCGTTACATCCGGTACTGAGGCAAGCAATAATAACATCAAGGGCTATCTATTAAATGGAATGAGCCACCTCTATCGGCTGGTCGAAGCTATGCAGGACATGATCAGAGATCAAAGGCAAGACTTTATTGATGCCTGCGCAAACGATGAGGTACTTACTGCGCCTGAGTATCACCGACCGAGTGCAGACTACCTAGGGGAGCTTCGGGCTCTGGTCTCATCAAAGTGCCTAGCACTAATTACAGCACAATATCGACTGGCAAAGAAGGCAATGCCAACAGGGAATAGACCATTCCCGCCTCCTCTTGATAACTGCGTTTGCTCTGTCCCAACCGAGCTCGGTATACCATGCTATCACACGATATACAATAAGCTAGCCTCAGGGACCTCTTTTACAAAACAGGAGGTGCACCCGCATTGGCGTATACGAGACTCATCGTCTCAAGACCCCTATAGAAGGATAATAGACCCAAGGATAACCACCTCTCTTCGTGGAAGGCCTAAGAATACAGCGCAAAGTGTTCCATCGCAGCTGGCAATCGACACGCCGATACAACAGAGATCAGAGCAGTCAATTCAAGGTTTGCCAAAGCGAAAACGGTGCCGACCTCGAGGGAGTTTAAATCGATCAATAACTGTCAGACTAACGCCTTCACAAGACCAAGCTTCTTCTCAGGAAACTAATCAATCTCAACGACAAACACAAAGACGGTCCGCGAGGCTCGGTGCAGGGAGGAGTTCGGGAGTACATTCAAGTGGGCAGAGGCTACGTTCTAGTATACGTCGGGAAAGAAGTCAATGGGAGATAAGCTAGGCTTAGATGATTTATATATATAACCCTATGAGATATATGTATTGATAGATATGCTTCTTATAGCAAGGTCTCAGGAAGGTCACGATTCGGAGCTAATAAAGGTTGACGACAATCTGCTGTGAAGTCGCATCACGCTGTTTTAACATGCATGTAAGCTGTCAGCAAGGGGTATATAGATACTGTGCCAATAGTGATGAATTATTGTGTAAGCAATACGCCCCCGTCAAAAACGTCCGTGCGGTATAAATCAAGGGGTGTCAAAAAGGGACAACCGATTTCGATCTTTACTGTAAATGAAATGGATAATGTCAGCCGTATTGCGGTACTAGACGAGAGGAACGAAGTTCGAGCTGAGTTCACCGAGATGCTCGGCCGAGAAAATGACACCGAAGTTGCCAAGGTAGCATGGCTCAGCAAGAGAGACACCCCCAAGGCGTATGGCTCGATGGTCGTATATCTCAAAAAAACGGTCAGAAGCTAGGCGGTTCATCAACGAAAGATTCTTTGTGGCTGGAGGAGAATCCGGTACTACAAAGGCGTTTGAACGTGTTGTTTATATTGCGCAGTAGTGCTGGGTGAAAATTATATTTTATGAAACTTTGTTGTTTCTTATTGAGATGAGAGCTCTTCTCGGGTTTATATCTCTAGATAGTTTCATCTAGGACTTTGAACTTTAAATCTAGGACTTTCAGACTAATAGTCTGAATCCTGAAGATAAGGGGGATTCCCAATTTTTTTCAACAGAACGTCGTGACCGCCCCAAGCAATGTTACAACTGCCAACAGATCACGAGCCATAAGGCCTATCACTGTGATAGACCACAAGTTTGCGGAAGGTGCGCGCAAGAAGGCCATCACCACAGTGCATGCACAGGAACGATTCCGAAATGTATCCCATGCGGCGGCCCCCATAAGTCATACAGCAGAAACTGTCGGAAGCTCTATCCATCACAGCATGAATAGCATATTCCGACTATTTCAACTGAATGTCAGAAAGCAGGGACCGGTACATGATAGTTTAATGAACGGCAAGGACATTCAGGATGCAACCGTATTAGCCATCCAAGAGCCCCAAGCACGGAGGATCCAGGGCAGGCTATTGACGACACCTATGGGGCACCAAAAAGTGGATCAAGATGATACCTACGACAGGGAGGGAAGGTAGATGGGTGATTCGGAGCATGCTCTGTGTGAACAAGGAAGTGGAAGCGGAGCAGGTGGCAGTAGAGTCCCCAGACGTAACGGCAGCAGTTGTTCGGCTGCCAGATCGTCTGGTCTTCACGGCGTCTGTCTACGTACCCGGAGGAGACGCCCAAGCTCTACAGGACATATGCACCAAGCTTCGTAAAGCTATTAGAGAGGTGAGACGGAGATCGGGGAGAGCGGTAGATATAGTAATTGCTGGCGACTTTAACCACCACGACCAGACGTGGGACGGAGACAATGTATCAGTGGAAAGACAGGGCGAGGCGGTTTCTATCATCGACTTGATGAACGACTTCATGCTCTGGAGTCTGCTTTGCTGGGGCACAAAGACATGGCAAAGCGGAGACTACGAGACAACCATTGACTTGGTTCTGGCTTCCGAGGAGCTTGCAGACGCAAATATCAAATGCGCGATACATGGTACGGAGCACGGGTCGGACCATCGCATGATAGAGACGGCGTTCGACATTTCAGTCCCGGCACCGAAACAGGAAGAAAGACTTCTGTTCAAGAATGCACCCTGGAAGGAGATCTATAGTAGGATTGTGGAGACGCTGAGAGTTAGGCCAGTGGGAAGCACGGTGCAGCAGAAAACGGACAGGTTGATGTCGGCCGTCTTGGATGCGGTCCAAGCACTGATACCCAGAGCCACACCATCGCCATATGCAAAGCGGTGGTGGACCCATGACCTCACACAGCTGCGGCGTATATACACACACTGGAGAAATCGAGCCCGAGCCGCAAGGCGTGCGGGACAGAATGCTAAAGTTCTAGAAACTACGGCGAAGGCTGCGGCGAAGCAATACCACGATGCCATACGGCATCGGAAGAATACTCATTGGAAGGAGTTTCTGGTGGATAATGATAACATCTGGAAAGCAGCCAAGTATATGAAGTCTGGGGGTGATGCAGCTTTTGGAAAAGTACCCCAGCTTGTTAGGACAGACGGAACAACAACGGCCAGTCATCGAGAGCAAGCCGAAGAATTTTTAGCTAAGTTCTTCCCGCCATTGCCAGATAACATCGAAGACGAAGGACCGCGGCAACAGAGAAATCCAGTAACGATGCCGAACCTAACTCTAGAGGAAGTAGAACGTCAACTGTGGGCGACAAAGTCATGGAAGGCACCAGGAGAAGATGGACTACCAGCGATCGTCTGGAAGCAAGTCTGGCCGTCGGTGAAACACGATGTCCTCGCCATCTTCCAAGCATCACTGGACGAAGGCGTGATACCAGACCAATGGAGACATGCTCGAATCATCCCACTCAAGAAGCCAGGTAAAGATGATTACACGATCGCGAAAGCGTGGAGACCGATCTCGCTTCTCGCTACGCTGGGTAAGGTGCTGGAGTCGGTAGTTGCCGAGAGAATCTCCTACGCGGTAGAGACCCACGGACTTCTTCCGACCAACCATTTTGGCGCGTACAAGCAACGATCAGCAGAGCAAGCCCTCGTACTTCTGCAAGAACACATCTTCTCAGCATGGCGCTCACGTGATGTGGTGAGCCTTGTTAGTTTCGACGTTAAAGGGGCATACAATGGCGTGTGCAAAGAGAGGCTACTGCAGCGGATGAAGGCGAGAGGGATCCCCGAGGGTCTATTGCGCTGGATCGATGCCTTTTTTTCAGAGCGAACTGCAACCATCGCAATCAATGGCCAGGGCTCCGAAAGCTGACCTCTGCCGCAAGCAGGACTTCCGCAAGCATCGCCGTTATTACCGATGCTGTTCCTATTCTTTAATGCGGATCTAGTGTAAACCCAAATCGACAGGAATGGCGGAGCCATTGCATTTGTTGACGACTATAATGCGTGGGTGTCTGGGCCCACAGCCCAGAGCAACCGGAGAGGAATATAAGCAATAATCGACAAGGCTCTGGACTGGGAGAAGCGCAGCGGCGCAACTTTTGAAGCGGAAAAGACGGTGATCATACATTTTACTAGATACATAGGCAGGGTAGACTCGGATCCGTTTACCATCAAGGGCGAGAAAGTCTCTCCCAAAGACAAAGGCAAGGTCTTTGGGGTCGTCATGGACTCGCGCCTTCACTACAAACAGCACATGGCCAGGGCAGCGACTAGGGGGCTAGAAGCTGCAATGAAACTGAAACGCCTGAAGGGGATGGCTCCCTCGACAACGAGACAGCTCTATATAGCCATGGTAGCTCCCTTGGTAGACTATGCCTCTAACGTCTGGATGCATGCGTGCAAAACGGCGTCGGCATATGCTATTCATTGAGTATAAAGAGTTGGAGCATAGGGCAGATATAGGATCATTTATAAGCATGGCTATAGGGGTAGCCAAAGCAAAAGCTTATATAGTGACTATTTATGAACGGTTCTGGAGAAGAGCAAGCAAGCTTTAGGTAGATATTTATACGCTGCCGCGGACTAACCCAGTCAGAAACCTCTTATGAGGGATCAAAGCTTTTTGGCGCTTTATATCTCCTCTTAGACGCATTGCAGACGTATGCAATGAGCTACCAAGAAATACTACCCGTTGGCTCGAGCCGGGGGGGGCCAACTAAGCAAGCTTAGTTGGCTACAAAACGGTGGGACAACCCCGCTCCGCCGGCTGTCGCGAATTTCCTCGATTTTATATGTGAAATCGACCCAAATCTAGACACCAGTTAGCCAAAAAAAGGAGTACTCTTGTCCAAGTGCATTATGCCTTTAAATGCAAATATCAGAGCAGCTCAAGCGGTGGTTTCTTCACGCCAACGACTCCAAATGGGACTCTCTCGTGATGCTTCTAATATGATAAGGAAGCCTCTTTCAATACGCGATGCTGAGCGGCAGTACAAGGGCTCCCACAAGTCGTCCATTGCGCGTATCGTCAAGCAGCTTGAAGAAGCCAAAACAGCGGATTTTAGCCTGGTTCCTGAGCCAAATAAGGGCCGGCCGCGACTCCTTTCGGATGGCGAAGAAGAAGCTATCATATGCTTTATCGTTTGGATGCAGAAGTCTGGTCTTCCGGCCTCTAAAGGCGAGATTGAAGATGCAGCAAATACAATAAGAAGCCGCCGTGATGCTGCTGCGCAGCCGGTCTCAAAGATGTGGTATAGTCGCTTCTGTGACGATCATCCCGAGCTTGATACATCGATTTTGAAGTCGAAAGAAGCCGCTCGCTAGGAGTATGAAGAAGCCGGCGTGGAGGAGACGAAGCAGTGGTTTAAACGACTTTCTGAAGTCATCACCAGATACAGGATCGGCGCCTCAGAGTGTTGGAATGCTGATCAAGCCGGAATTAGAGTCGGAATACTGCGAGAGCGCGTGCAATGCCTCGTCGTACGTACCAAGAAGAAGACTCCAACAGAGGTATTCTCGGCGGAAGATAGGGAGACTTGTACGGTGATTGGTACAGGTAATGCCGCAGGAGCAACTACTCCTCCTTGGCTTATCTTCAAAGCTTTTCCAACGATAGAGTGGTCAGATATCGATGGTGATCCTAATATGCGATTTGCACAGTCAGAAACCGCTTTTTCCAACGCCGAGATAACGCTTGAGTGGGCGAAGCACTTCAACCGGTGGTCTTGGGAGAAATCTGCTACTGTACAACATCGTCAGCTGGATTTTGAGCAGTGGTTCGGGTGTAACGAGCACCTAAAAAGCGAATTTGACCCTATTACCCCATATGACACGCCTCCGGGCACGGAAGGAAAGGAGGAAGAAGAGCTCGTGTGGCGGTTGCTCATAATCGACGGCTTCTCCGGTCACGGCTTCTCCGGTCACGGCTCCTTCGCCTTCAGAGAATATTGTATAAAATTCAATATCCTCGTTGCTTTCCTTCTTCCTCATTCAACACATATGCTTCAACCGATGGACCTAGGCGTTTTTCAGTGGTTAAAGAATGCACACCAAAAAAAGGCTGCGAGAAGCTTTGCGGAAGGGAAATCTGACGTTCAACCGCCGTGACTTTGCAGGCTCCTTCAAGGTATGTGTTAGCAACTCACATCTTCTCTAAAAAGGGGTCTTTTCACATACTAATTCTTACAATATCAGGAGATCTTTGAAGAAGGCTTCACAGCTGCCCACATCATCGCCGGCTTCGAAAAGTCAGGCATTTTCCCGCCGACCGAGGCGCCGGCGGTTAGTTATCTGCTGAAGAAGAAGTTGAAGACTCGTCAGGCTATTGATCCGGCGTTATCTTCACTCTTACCGGCGGAAAATCGCTTCCCTATGGCCTCTGATACAGCAAGAGATGTCGGCAACCGCTATCACGATATTCTGAGCTCCCCAACGCGCCGGGGACTTGAAGCTATACAGAAGATCGTCAGCGAAGCTGTGGTGCTTGAAGATATCGTGAAAAAACACGTTGCAGATCGTCAACAGCGTATTGAGAAGAGATATCATCAGAGAAAGCGCGGAAAGCGAGGAAGACCGGTAGGAGATTATTTTCATAATATAAGCTTAGAAGAGCTTCGTGAACAACAGGCTGAATTTATTGAAGTAGGTGCAAAGGCTGAGCAAAGATCACAGCTTCGAAATATACGATCTTTTGCAATACGGCAGATGGAAGAGATAAAAGCTGAGTGGCAGCAAAAGAAAGAGGTTATCGTCGACGGCGTTGAAAAGAAGATGCGCTTTAAACAGTGGCTTGAACACACCAAAAGAGATGTAGAATATGCTTCTCTCGATGCATCACGAGCCGAGATATCCTTACAGCTGAAGAAGAAGGAAGATTGCTTCATGATTGATACCCAGCTTGCCCCGGAAGCTCGTGAGGCTATTCGCAACGCCGGCTTCGCAGCAAAGCCCCTCTCAGCAGCAGATTTATCCGGCCTTCTCAACAGCGATGACTCTGTCGATTTTCAACTTACGCAACCGCCGGCTGATGCCGATTTTAACGAAGAAGATAGCCTCATCGATTTATCGGAAGAAGAGGAAGTCGCGATGCCCACATCGCCGCCTTGCCTGCCTGACTACGAGTCCCCCCTTCCAACGGTGCCCTCAACACCATGCCCGGCTCAACACCAAGCCCAATTTCGCGATGCCCTCATTTCCCTCATTGAAGAAGAAAGATCTGCTATAGGAGCAAGTCACAGGCCTCGAGAAGGACAGGAAAGCACCCAATTTACTAGAGAAAGCGTCATCAATCGGCAGGCAAGCTTGCCGCCGCTGCAGCTATTTCCCTCTTACAGTTACAGTCAATAGCATATATATCATCACAGGAAGCTTCATTTCAATTGATTCAGCAATTTAACCTCTTTTGACGCCTTCAGAATGAAGATACATTGACAATGCCGCAAAACACACCAAAAATCGGGCCCAGTGGGTGTCCCACCGTTTTGTGACTGTCCCGCCTTTTTGTGCCCAACTAAGCTTGCTTAGTTGCCCCCCACGGCTCGAGCCAACGCGTAAATTAAATCGTGTATTCGCACTCTCAAAAACATAGATTATCATGAATCATTTAAACAACATCCTCAGAGACTTAGCCAAGCAATCGCCGCTGCCACAATAAGTTCGGAGCCTAATAAAATGCTCAAGAATTCACTGCTCTCTCCCTCCGACATGTAGGTCATTGTATTCGGTGTTGCAGCGTAGTAGTCTTCGTTGAAGGATGAGTTCAGCGTCACAGCTCCCACGACGTCGCCAGATTCGAGGCGAATATAGGTATCGACCTCATTGTTGTCCAGCTTGTCTTCTGTCACAATAATCTCTCGTGCACCGCGAATCCAGTCACCATAACCTCCGTAACCCGAATGCTGTCCATAGCAGAGGTGGATGCCGTTGCCTTCGATCGTCATTCCATCCAATTTCCTATTCCAGCGGTAGCACCAAGTGTTACCATGGTCGTGGCCGTAGAACAAACCGATGATTCTTGGTATCGTGACCAAAGCCTCCATGAAAGGTACATCCTGGCCGCCGTACGAGCAATCGTAGGTAGGAGTTCCATTCGCACACCAGCCGTAACCTTGCTGCGGGACCGGAGGGTCGTCGTTGATACCTGGCTGGTAGTTTTTGCGAACTCCAACCTGTTCCTGGAATGCGATACTCGCGTTGATGGGTACGTGGACAAAGGTGAGCGAAGGGATGGTCTTGTTGTGCTTGTTGGTTAATTCCGTGCTGGTCTTATTGAACCAATCTACGACACTCTGGTCAACCCAGTTCTGCTGCGAACTACCTTGATAATAGTTACCGCCGCGGCCGTCGAAGAACCACAGGAGAAGTCGAGGGCTGCAATCGGTGGTGTCGATACAGTTGGCCGGGTAGACAGCGAGACAGTAGTTGGTTGTGCCGGACATTGTTTCGTTGACCATTTTTTGAGTGCGCGACCCAGGCCACATCTGCTCGCGGTCTAGAATATCATCACCGGCAATGTTATAGTTGTGGTCATGGTTGCCGTAGGTGGACGCCCAGGTGAGACTGCGATTAACCATAGGTTTGACAATCTGGTCAATATAATGTGTGCTGTTATGGGCGTAGGTGGAGTCACCATTGATGAGATCCCCGTTGAGAACTACAAGATCTGGTGTATCATAGTCGAGCACCTTGCGAATTACTTCGACAGAGTTGCGATCTTGTTCAGGGCCTATGGTTGATTCATCTATAATAAAGAGTCAATCGCACAATTTGCGACGAGGGATGGTTGCGTGACTAACATTGTCCAAAATGCATGTCTGAAAAGATGGCAATCTGAAAAGTGCCATTCTTCTTGAACTGCAATGGCTCAAGGTTGGTGTTGTTGACCTCAGCTCCATAGCCAAGAGCGACAAGGAAAGCTATCGCAATATTGTGCCGTATCATTGCTCATTCAATGATGTCAAAGGCGACAATATGTAAAGATGTAAAGTCGTGATGGTTATCCTGACCAAGCACTTGCTCGACATCCCGGCGGTCGGCCATTTTAACGTTGCGCTGAGTGACGCATCGGTGCGTCACCTCGTGAAATAGTTTGACGAAAAACAGTGTTCGACGATACCAAGACGAGTTAGTCTTGGGGAGCAGGGGAGTTACAAAGGGGATGCACGCGACATCGTATCAGGTTTCGTGGTCAGGCGCGTAGACCAATACGTGGTCATGAGCAAGGCCATAGGAAGCGGGTGGCGCTTTTTTTAATCTACAGCAAATAGGTCTAAGATGTCACATTGATTGAGAAACAAGATCCGAAAACAACGGGAATTTTGATGTATTTTGAAGTCTAATGGTGATGGAATTATTGTTTTTACATCTAGCTTGATAGTATATTCAGAACATTTCAAAAAGTATGTTGTAAATAGTTTAATATACTAAAACTAAATATTAAGAGTTCTTATTCAAAGGTTTTGTTTGTTTGTTTGTTTGTTTGTTTGTATATTTTTCGTCTGGGTGGCTGTAACGAAGCCAGATCTCCTACTGGAGCAAAAGACGTGCTGAGCTAGCTAGGTACAGGGAAACCCCGCTTCCTTCACCATCCAGCATACCAATGGCACAAAAGGTGCTGTATTTCTCAAGCCCGTCACCCGTCAGCGGGTTCGGGGGCAATCTATTGTCGAACTTTTTCCACCGACCAGAATTCTCTCGCGCATCACTACATCTGCCGACGCAGTCCACAATCTCCAGTAACCAAGTTGTAGCTCGTAGTCGACTGTCGCGGCGGCAGGGAAAAACCTCGGGAAGGAATCAGAGGCCGACGGTGCGGCTTGCCTTCAAAGGAGAAAAACCCATCGCAATCGGCGTCGTTGATCGGGAGGATGTCGCTACCGATGCCATGGGCATCGTCCTCCGATATCTAAGGCGTTCTGGTTCTGAGGTGCCGCCATTAGATCCGACAAAGGTGTTGTCAGAGAAGGCGAACTCTCCAAAATTCCTTCTCTGAAAACTGCTGTTAGGGAGCCGATAGCATCCCCGCAGTTTTGTGTGGTCGCGTGGCCTGCAGAAAATCCCGCTCCTAACACGGCACTAACAGTGCGTGCCAAGAAAGAATTTTTACAGGGGAGAGTTGTATTCAAAGGTTTTATAACAGAGTTTAGGCCATATAGGGTAGGCTGTTTTTAGCTGTACAGTATAGTGGGCCACTTGTTTATTATATGTTAGTGGGTTTATCTAAAACCTTGGATGCATTATTTTGAACTTGTCCGGGTTTTCTTGATATCCATACTTTTACTTTAGCTCATCCCGAAGCCAATTGACCCGTTGATCTGTCTACTGTCCATCTCCCAAAGCCCACCATCACCATTACTGTCCTCGTATTAGGCGATGAACCGATCCATTTCGACACCGAAATGTGGGGGACTCGCGGCCCGAGAACTCGTCATCTCGGGGACTAAGGTCGGTAGTGCAAAGTCTACTCAAGAAAAAATGCCAATAGCCCTAGGTTCGCACGGCTTGATCATTAATCTCCTATGAATTGTCTACTAACGCGTAAGCCTCATCGTCAACATTACCTAGGCTCTGTTATTCACTCGTACAAGAAAGTTGCGAACCTGAACTTAAATTTAGCTGGTGATTGGGCTCATCAATACCCGACGCGGTAAGAGAGCAGTAGTAGTAGTACAATCATCTGCAAAAAAGTCTGGGATTGCCTTGGCCGACGTCGCATTCCCGCAAGAGTAACATAACGATCTGTTGAAACCATGTGACTGAGGTGGTCCGATCTGCTGGTGGCTGGGATGTGGATACAATGTAAGGAGCTGTGCTCCTCTCGGATATATGTAACTTAGAAATAACTACAACACAACAACCCAATTTGTTTCAAGAGAAATATGGAGAAAAGGAGAGGTATAGAAGGAAAAAGAGGCTATCTTGAGCCCTTTTCAAGGCCTTCTGACTTTTAGAGGCTTCTCTAGCAGCCTTCCAGCTGGATCTAGCTATATTACTACTACATAGTAAAGAGGGTGGTAGGCCAGTGGTGGGGGACTGTTGCTAACAACTTCTCAGAGGAGAAGTGGATCATGGGGTGCAACAACAGATGTGGTCTGAAGCGATGATTGAATTGAGCTGCTTGCTCCTCTACTCCTTGAGTAGCCTGGAACCCTCTTTCTAACTGTTCTTAAATGCTTAGCTTTAGGGGTTATCCCACATACTGAAACAGTCCTCTAACCGGGCAGCTCGAAACTCCAACTATCCGGTTTCATTGGTTACACTTGATAAACCTACACCCTTTGGCTGACGCCGCTCGCTTGTCTGGTGCATTTTCTTGTCATGTACGTTATGCTATTATAAGAGGCTTTAATAACCGAGAGGCCTTTCATAAATACTATTAAAAATACCTTCCCTAACCAATTAACATTTCAATAACAGCAGATGCCGGAATTGGAGACCAATCCAATACCGCATATCCTTTTTGGCACCTACTAATCCTGAGTCTTGAGCCCCACACAGTCCTGTGCACATGACTATTTGCCTCATAGTCAGTCAGCCCGACGTTAGTTGTCTTCCTGATTGGAGCATACCGCCGTAGTATATCGTCAACGTCATGCCTGTTTACATATTAACGAGAACGGCAGCGCCGCCCATGAGGGCTCCTATGGCAACGGCAGCAGTGGGCATGGCACCGGCGGCTTGAGACGTGCTTGTGGACGTGGTAGCGGAAGCAGTCGCGCTTGCTTTGGCACTCGCAAGAGCGCTGCTAGCCGACTCCAGAGCTGAATGGAGAGAGGCGGAAACGGCGCCCTTTGCAGTTTGGATATCAGAGCTGATTCTGGCAATATCGCTGCTGATGCTGGCGGCCGCGGCAGTATTGATATGCTCAGAGGTAGAAGCCTCGGTGCTGGTAGCGGTCGAGGCAGCGTTTCCGGTCTTGCTCTCAACAGCACTGGAGATGGAACCACGGACGCTCTCGACGGCACTGGAGGCTCGACCCGCGGCAGAGGACGCTGCGCCTTTGGCGGAGGAGACAATGCCGCTGGCACTTTCAAGGGCAGAGGACGCTGCGTCTTTGATGGAGGAGACCTCGCTTCGTTGCGCCCGTAGGATAACATCTTAGTGGCCTGACAGTAATGAGAATGCTCTGTGATGAGCTTACCTGAGAAAAGACCGCAAGGAAGATGGTTAAAGTAACAGCAGAGAACTTCATAGTGAGTATTACCAGTGCATAAGAATTCAGCTGGAGGCAGGGAACATGAATTTGGAAGTCTGGATAGAATTTGATGACAGCGATATATGGCAGAAGGATGAGAGCAGAGATGAGACGCAGCGGAGGACGCCCATCTTATGCTTATTCAGTGCCTATGCGTATGCGAAAACTGTTAATATTTACGTCATCTCAACCCCCCAACTGGTGCCCCTCCATGCCCCTCCATAACATCCTAAGCCAAGTCGTCGACTTATCGACGGTACGCGGAAATTAGTCGCTCATTTAGGCACATACTCTTCTCAGTCCCAGTTATTCGCAGGTTTCTATTTAGGTCTGGTAGGCGTCTAGAAGTGGCTAGGTCTGGTCTGGTAAATTTGACGAAACGAAAATAGCCACTAGCTGCGTACCGCCTCCGCTCCTGAACGGATGCCAAAGCTGTTGGCTGAGCAAGAATGATGAATAAAGTTCGTTCCACCAAATACAGTAAACTTTCCAACTTCAAATGTGGGGATCGTAAGTGGCACTAGAGTAAGTTAACCGACGCAAAACTCAATGTGCTCCAACGTGCTGTTGTCATTGAGACCATTCCAATCTCTTCCCCCAGTCGGAGACTCGCGAACAGTCATCTGCTTTCAAGTTGAAACAATTGAACCCATCAGGCATCATGCACTCAGTTCTGTGGAACGGTTAACGTTGTTATATTATGTAGTTTTGCCCGATAGCATGCCACGATTCTGGCTTTTCGTGCTTCCGCTTTTGCTTTTGCTCCCAGTGTGAAAGATTCGTCTGTGGACGATACCCAGCGCATCTCAATGGTGTTACCACCCTTTTCAAGTCGTTCGACATGTTTATAGATCTCCCGGATGGTGCCTTGCCCTGACTGCTGTCGAGGTTTCGCAATTGCTTGTAGCGCCGATCGGTTTCTTGTTGCAATAATCACTTCTCGGTGTCGGAGCCCATCAGGCATGCACCTCAGGACCATTGCTATCGCTTCCAGCTCGGCCATGTATGCGTTTTGCTCGTCTCTCAGGCCAAGAGTGACGGAGTACTTTGCTATAACATCATCATTCACTCCTCCGCCGGCGGTGTTGCGTACGACGCCACCCATGCCGACTAGTCCGTTTCTCGCAGAGGCGCTCGTTGCGATAAGCACTTGTCTCATGCTGCTGGTCTCGGTCACGTTGTCGCCTGTGTCTACATCCGCCGCTGCCTCCTTGTCTGAGTCGTACTTCACCACCATGTGCCTATGCCACGGTGGTAGCGCATATGGCTCGATCGTTTCCATCCGTGCTATTACGCCTTCGTGGGCGAGTGCTAACTTCGTCAACGGCGACAAATATCTCCGTGTCTCCCTCACTCTGAGTGTCGCTAGCGGGTGCGTCTTTGGCAGCGCTTGCATATTGACGTAGAGCCTTGTGCCGGCCTGTGCGTGGCGTTCACCGATGGGTAGAATGCCCGCTTCCGCTTCCGCTACTGCTATCGAAACCGTCTTGAAGGCTCCCGTGATTGCTTGCGCACCCATCTTCTGTGCCTCGTTCAGCCATTTTGTCTCTCTCACCCCGCGTCGGTGGGACCACACGTTCGAAGCGTAGTCCATCGTCGGGGCCACCGTTGCCACAAACAGCTGCCTTGCCGTTCGGGCCATTAGCATCTTCAGTCTCCGTAGACACATGGCCGCCCGAAGGCCCCGTGCAGCTGCTTCCTTTATGTGTTCCTCGTACCGCAACTCCGAGTCCATCACCAGCCCCAGTATCTTGCCATTTTTCTTTGGGATGATCGTCTGGCCTTTGATCGTATACGGGCTTTCATTGGTGCGTTCGGGATGGCGCGTGAAGTGTATGATGACCGTCTTGTCCTCCTCAAATGTCGCCCCGCTTCGTTTCTCCCATTCCAATGCTCTGTCGATGACGGCCTGGATGCCTGCCCGGTTTGCTTCTGCTGTCGGGCCCGTCACCCAGGCCGAGTAGTCGTCGATAGAAGCGATTGATCCACCCTTTGCATCGATCTTGCGTTGCACGAGGTCTGCGTTGAAGAACAGGAACAGCACTGGTGACAAGGGCGATCCTTGCGGAAGTCCAGCCTGTGGCAGGTCCCGTCGCTCAGAGGTGTAGCCGTTTACCACGATCGTCGCGGACCGATTGGAGCAAAAAGCGTCGATCCACTTCACCAATCCCTTGGGGATGCCTCTGGCTTCTAGTCTCTGCAGTAATCGATCTTTGAACACCCCGTTGTACGCTCCCTTTACGTCAAAGCTTATCAGGCTGAGCACCTTCCGGTTGCGCCACGCTTTGTAGATGTGCTCTTGGAGGAGCAGGAGTGCCTGCTCGGCCGATCGTTGCTTCCTTCCGCCGAAATGGTTGGTAGGTAGCAGTCCGAATGTCTCTACCGCGTACGAAATCCGGTCCGCCATGACCGCTTCCAATATCTTTCCCAGCGTCGATAGAAGTGAGATCGGTCTCCAGGCCTTGGCCACCTTGTAGTCGTCCTTGCCCGGCTTCTTGAGCGGGATGATTTTCGCGCTCCTCCACTGGACCGGCAGCTCTCCGTCTCTCAGGGATGTCCGAAACAGATGCAACACCCGGTCTCCTACTACTGGCCAGAGCTGCTTCCACACCATCGCCGGCAGTCCATCTTCGCCTGGGGCTTTCCATGCCTTGGCCGCCATCACCTTCTCTTCCACCTCTTCTAGCGTCAACTCTGGCATTGCTATTTCTCGCTGCGCCGGTCGGCGCTCTTCATCCTCGATCACAGCCGGCAGAGGGGGGAAGAAGACGCTGAGAAGCTCCTCTGCCTGTTCTGCCTTGTCGCTCGTCGTCGTTCCATCTCCTCTCTTTAGAGGAGGTATTTTATCACCCATTGCTTCGCCTCCAGGCGAGAGGTACTTGGCTGATTGCCAGATGTTGGCTCCATCTTCGAGAAAGCTGTCCCAGTGTGCCTTTTTCTGCCTCCTGATCGCGTCGTGGTACTCCTTTGCCGCTTCTCTGGCCTTTTGTTCTAGGTCTGCTGCCTCTCGTCCTCGTCGCCGGCATGCCCTTGCCTGGTTGCGCCAGTATGTGTACATCCGCCGCAGTCGGGTCAGGTCCGTCGTCCACCACCTCTTGGCATAAGGCGACGGCTTGGCTCGTGGGACCAGGTCATTGATCGCGTCCAGCACCACCGACATCAGCCTGTCCGTCTGAGCCTGCACTGTGCCACCACACGGCAACGCTTCCAGTTTCGTCCTCACCCTCTCCTTGATCTCTAACCAAGGTGCATTTTTGAATAGCAGTCTGTCGCTGGGCGTTCGTTCCGGCGGTGTTGTGTCAAACTCCGTTCGGATCGCCCGATGGTCCGATCCATGCTCTGTTGGATGTATCCCACAGCTCGTCATCTCGTCTGCCAGCTCCGTTGATGCCAGCACCAGGTCAATCGTGCTCGCTATACCCCCTGGGCCTTCCCACGTTTTCGTGCCTCGGGGCAGCAGGCTGTGAAGGCCATGTTCTCCCATCAGCTCTATGATCGGTCCAGCTTCGCCTTGCCTCCTTCCCGTCACTGCATCACCTCCCCATAGTGTGTCGTGACGATTGAAATCCCCTACCAAGATCACGTCAGTTCTTCTGCCGGACCCATTGCGGAATTTTGCAATCGTCGTGTGCAGCTGTCCCATCGCCGCTTCGAGTGCCTGCTCGTTTCTCCCCTCTATATATACCGACACAACCAGCACGTCACGCTCAGGGAACCTGACGATCGCTGCCGTCAGGTCTGGTGACGGTATCGGGACCTGCTCTGCCTCCAAGTCCCTCCGTATCCAGAGCATGCTGCGGATCGGCCATCGCGACACACGCGGCTCACGCGTCTTGGTGGGGATCATCTTCGTCCAGTTGCTGTGGTGATTAGGCACCGTCATCACCTGTCCCTCGATTGTGCATGCCCATGGCTCTGCCACCGCCAGCGCTACATAGTCCTCAAGTCCTTTGTCATTCATCATGCTCAGGTGCACCTTATTGTTCTTACGCACGTTCAGTTGGTACACTTGTAGCCTAGTGCTCATCTCCTCGCATTTGACGCAATCGACATGCTCGACGGAATGATTCGTGCCGTCCTCCGCATGACACGCACACTGGCTCTGCTGATTCGCATTGTCCATGGTGATGTCCTCGCTCCGCACATCTGCCGCATCTCTGCGCTTCTTTGCAGACGAATGCCTTGTGGCCTAGCCCCCAGCAATTGTAGCATTGCACCACCTCGGCTCTAGGCTCGAACATGCTAGTTCTCGCCGATTCGCCTGCGAGGTGAAAGTATTTGTCTTCCAAGAGCCGTCTTGCATCGCTTTCTTTCGTCACGTAAATCACCATCGACCCGTATGCCTTGCCGTTTCCCTTATCGCTAAGCCAGTTCATCCTAGCAATCGTCACTTCGTTCTCTTGGCCGAGTACTTCAGCAACGCCGGAAAGAAGGTTATGGTTCGAGTCCAGGACCGCCGACCGGTTAGCCCCATTGATCTTGACCGGGTACAGCCGCTCTCTCAGGAGCTTTGCCCCCGGTATATCTGTTTCCAACACTGCTTGTCGAACCATGTGAAGTTCCGCCACGTCTCTACAGATCACCTTGATGATGTTAGCGTTCCTGGCCCCTCTCACCACCGCTGCGCATCTCCATCTCTCGTCCTTCTTTCTTGTCCTCACAGCGGCTTCAATAGCCTGTCGGACCTCTCCGATCTGCGCCTTGTTACTGTCATCGTCGCCCACTCCGGAGATGTCTATCGTGCAGAACAGGTCCTCTCCAGGGGGTGAAAGCGGCGGCGTAGGTGATGACACCACCTCGGGGCCTCTAACACCGCCATTCTGCCCCTCTGTTGGCGACATACGGGCTATGTCTGCAAATGACTGCCTGGGGTTCGTCCGGGCGGAGCCGGCTACGGCGTGCCGCGCCATGATGTCTAATTTCTCATGGATGCGTTTGATCTCTTCGGCGGCCTGCACTTGCAGGGGCTCGATATCGCGTGGGGCGTGCTGCTGCATTCGTTTGAGCTCGTCAATCTGTTCCTGCATCAGCTTTCGTTCCTGTGCGGCTTGCGCCTGAATGCCTTGAATATCCTGTTGCAGCTGCCTAATCGCTTTCTCCTGGCCTTCGATCATTTGCTTGAGCGCCTGCTGCTCCTTTTTCCAGGCATTCCACAGAGTCTCAATGATTCTCTCGTGAGAAGTCGTGATTTCCTTCACGGTTTCCTGCTGCGCCTTCGCCATCTGTTTCATTGTTTCGTCGCGTACTTCGCGGATCAGGGCTTGCATTACTATCCCAACATTACCGGACAAGTTCTCCATTCCTTTCGCTGTTAGCTTTCGTGGCCGGTCTGATTTGCGCATGCTGGAATCCCGAGGGCAGGCGTCCTCAGAGGTCACAACGATGCTGTCCGCAACCGCGTCCATCGCGCCGTTTCGCGTCGCGTCGCGCCCCGCTTGACTTTCCAGACGGCTGCCTCCACAACGTTAACAAAGATTGTAAAGATTGTAAAGATTGTAAAGATTGTAAAGATTGTAAAGATTGTAAAGATTGTAAAGATTGTAAAGATTGTAAAGATTGTAAAGATTGTAAAGATTGTAAAGATTGTAAAGATTGTAAAGATTGTAAAGATTGTCTTGATCAGTCTGTCAAAGAGGGGTGAAACCCCTCTTTTGGATACAAGAATAATATTGCAATAAGGGAAGTGGAGCCCATTCCTGTTGGATTAGTGATAGCGCCTCGATAAAAGAAACATGTATTTTGTGGGTCCCCGGATATATCAATACCGGGTAGCGGGGAAAACACCAAAAAAAGGATAGAACAGAGACAGAAGCTCCTGGGGACGAGATTGATCCTCAAGTGTGAAAATTAACCCTATTTTAATTGGATATTAACCCTACTCGCGTATCTAACAATTCCCAGCCGCCAATCTAACAGCTCCGGCACCCACGCAGATCCTGGCTTGTGGCTGACACGTAATTAATTTATGCTGCCGCGTCTTGCCGCTGTTGATTGGCTTTTCCTTCACGTCACGGTGAATGCGTGGTTTAACGCGTCACTTGCATCACTGAAAAAAACATCCTATCCTTCCTCAACTTGAAGGACTCCTCATCCCACGACTCTCTCAGCCATCGAATTCTCTTGCGACCAAGGCTACAATCCCATCACTTGTTTGGCTCAGATATATCTCGCTATCTCTATTAATTTCACGAAATGCTTGTCCACTGTTACCAGTGTTGCAACCCAAAAATATCTGACAATCACTCAAACAACAGCGCACGCATGCGACGGCTTTGAAATGCCGGGGGAAATCACTTCAGATGCACATCGTCCAATCCAGCCGACGGAACTATGGTGGATCTCGCAGCTATGATGCAAAGGACAACTAACGATCTCATTAATCCCGAACGATCCTGAATGACCACAAAAGAGCTCTGTTCGAACCTGTTCCGCTTCACTCTCATTTTTCCCGTTAATTGGTTGTGAAGGGTTGGGCGAGAAGAGTCACAGGTGGACCACGCAGAGCGGCTCACACTTTGACCATTGTGTAGAGTTGGCGTGACGATAACTTGGTCGGGATACATGATGTGACTGGGCACACGCCGCCTGCACGTCTATCTCAACCGAAGAACCAGCATGCAGCGACTGATCAGTGATCACGGTCGTCATCAGCCAGCGAAAGGCAGTATACGCCACACCCAAACCTCGATTCCTCGAGTCTCTCCGGCTTGAGATCTCTGCCTCGACTCTACATACCATGCAACCAAGACGGGCCAGGTAGTGTTGAGGGCAGCTTGTGCAGAACTTTCTTTGCCTGACTTTGCCCTCTGGCCAGCGTGGTTCAATCTTTTGAGGCCATAAACAATCGACAAAATAAGAATGGCAGGAACCTTATGGGGAGTTTCTCACGACAAGAATTAGTAGCATGCCGTTGAGGACACAAGAAGTGACAAAAGTAGTCCAAACTGCTAGTAGGTATGGTAATGACAGTTGGTCGTGCCGGTATATCGTCATACCGAGAGCACTGCACGCGGTGAATAGACTCGCAACTACACCAATAGTAACGCCCGCGTCAACTTCGGCTCGGAGCTTGTGTCGGCCGGTGTAGATGAGCGTGCCGGCGACAAGGAAGAGCAGGAAAGACACGGCGAAAGAGCTAACAGTGCCCCAGAACAAGGTCTTCTCACGGTGCAAGTGCCCCTGCTGTTGGTTGAGGCTAGGGAGGGCATAATGGGTCGTATATCTGGTCGTGGGGAATCCGTCTGAACTGGCATATCCCGCTACCACGTTAGACTCGCTGCTGTTCAAGGTTGTGCTGGAGTATTGGTAAGGTGAACGGTTGGCGCCAAGTAAAGCCTGTCGTTCCCCAGGTTTGTCATGCTTAGACAAACCCTCCGTCTTCTTTAAAGGTCCTTTGAAGACACCTAGCAGAGAGTCGAGTCCCGGGAAGCTGGCACTTTTATCTGGATTTAAATATATAGCATATTCATCATCATCGCCTGCGCATTCACTTCCATTGTCATATTCATTCCAGTATTTTGTCGGTCCCTCCATTTGGGGCGGAGGTAAGAATTCGAAAGTAGGTTGAGGGCGGTTGGAGCGGTGACGGTTCGCCGAGTTAAGGGAACCCGAGAGAGATTGACGTGGGTAAGACTGTACTGGAGATTCTGGCGAGCTAGGTTCGCTCAATGCGGGAGCGACGGCGTTGAAAGTGCAAATGATGTCGTGATATCGTTGTTGTAAGGAGGAGAAATCGTAGCGAGTAAAGCTTTTGGGATCGGAGAGAATATTCTTGTAGAGACGGGTACCAAAGGTTATAGACCCAGTCCATTTCTATAGATGAGGAACCAATCAGTAAATATGTTATCTTAAATCTACACCATGAAGCCATGATGCACCTCAAACCTTTTGGTGATCTTTCGGAAGGCAATAGTTTGCGCCTTGATGAAGCGCTCAAGGGCTTGTATATCACTGCCGCAACGAACCAGCTCCCGCTCATACTTAGTGAATCTCCTTTGGTGTTTTATGGCAAAGTCATCGGCAAGTTGATCTTGGTTCTTCGACGCCCATCGGTCAATGTTCTTGGCGAGGCACTCTAGTTTAGATGTCAGTTTAGGCATATAGTCGCATGCCATCCAAGACATGGCACAGAGCTGCAAGCGAAAACCATACCTAACCGGCGCGAAATTTCATCTGCTTTACTTAAGGCAAACAGATGAAGTCTTTCATGCTGGCGACTAAGTTCCATGTAAAAGCCGTCTTCGAATCGAGACAAGGCTTCGTCTTTACGTCCGGGGATAGCCATGGCTGTGGCCTGATCGCGCGCAGTGTACATCTTGATCTCATGTTTGAGAAAGTTGTAGTCAAGATTATCTGCTTGGAGAGACAATTGGTTAATATAATGTAATTGAGCCAATGAGGAGGGATGTATCATACGAAGATTCCATTCTGGAACGGACTCGCGCTCAAGTTGCTCGCCAAACTTCATGTTAATAGGATGTGATAAGGATAACCAATTGAACTTGGTATGAAATAGAGAAAAGGAGCGAACAATTGAAAACGTCCTCGTCAAGCTCGACGCCTGCGTCAGTTAGAGGACGACTTCTTTCTTGATACGATCTCGCTGGAAGACAAGGTGAGTTGGCAGTTGATGCGTTGTTGAAAGAGTGCAATGAATAATTATGGGAGCTCGAGTGAGGGAAGCTAGAACATCGCGGACGACGCGTGGAAAACTTTGCAAATTTATATCTTATTATTTAGCCACTGGGTCATTCACCATTGAACCGCCTCTTACCACTCTTGTGGAGTCCATCCACTCACCTCGTGCTTTGTATGCATCGGTAACACCCACCCGAACAAGATCCTGGACTTGACACCGCATTCAGTTCTGCAGCGGTGCTATGTACATCACAGTACGTACTGTAGCAACCAAGAGCAGCGCCACCCGGCTTCGGGAGAGAGGGAGGTAGAGGAGCCATGAAGATCAAAGGGTCCCCTCCAGATGTTAGTCATTTCGGCGTCGTAGTGGAATAGTCGAGATCTAATGCTTGACCGGACGGAGCGCGCATAAGTTGCGAGATTCCGGACATTTTATCAATATATTTACAGGGAAGCAATTAAACCTTGGCTTGACAGACCAACGAGATGCGTAGGTCTGGAAGAACCAGCGAGGAGTAGAGATAAAGAGACATCAAAAAAGTTGGGATCGAGACTGCTCCCAGAGATAGCCTAGAAGAATTACTCTAGTTAGTGACTAAACTATAAATTTTAGGTGCAGAAAGTCTTAGCTTCTACGTAGTATCGTTTGGTACATAAGAAATTAAGTTTGGTAGAATAACCTTGAGAATGTCGCACCCGAGACTTATGCTGCACACATTCTGCATGTGATGCGCGACTGAGAGCCGAGCCTGTTGTCCGGGCTAATCAACGTCGGGAGGGCAAGATATGACGCAATTTTGTTGAAGCTATCCAGACTTCTGGATCTCTCGTCGCAAGGTTATTTACACCAGTGCTTACCTTGTACAATTGTACATTGCGCTATCATTGACGCAAGTACAAACTCAAGGACAAGCTTGATGGGGTCGACTTACCTTCCACGGAATTCATTTTACCAATGAAGTCGGAAACGTTGGTTCGGCTTGATTTTTTCGAGTTCCTGGACGCCTGGCACTGAGTCTAGACGGAGCCCATACATTAGGGATATACGGACTCTGTCGTATTATGAATTGTGTTGACTTGGACAGTGGCGTTCTCTCGTTATTCTTCTGACCATCATCGTGCATTTCTCAATTTTCGGTGATCTCATTGTGAGATATGATGATAGTTGAGCGCATCGGCTAAGAAACGAAACACTTGGTTGTTTCTTGCTATTCAATCCTCAAGGTGAAGTTGCATCCTCCTACAGTACTCCGTCATTTGCTTATCTAGGGAAGTTTTAGCGCACCAGGTCCTCCAGTCTCCATGCCAGCATGGACCATGTGGTGGCTTGATTGGCTCTGTCTTATCGACAAGAAAGCTTGGTGGGGTCCCACCCAATGGTTCTATCCCCGTTTTTTGCCTGACGCAAAGATGTTTGAATTCAGCCACCCAAATACTTGACCAGAAACGCATCAACCAATGGATAATCCTATCAAGAATCTGCATGGCTCAAGCACCTGAAGACGTCCGCCCCATTCATTGCGGCTCGTGTTAACAATACGTGAATGGAATCTAAATTGATGACAGTGTGAATGATGCATCGACAACGTCACCTTCGCCCCAGCTATTGCTGACATAAATTTGTGGATGTGAATGGGATCTGTTACGTGCACCGACCCCGGTGCACGTAACAGATCCCGATGTGAATCACCAGCAGCGCATACTGACTCGGTTCTCTGAAGCCAAGAATAAGAATAAAGATCAGGCTAAAGTGTTCACGAGGTTGGCTCATTCAATGGCCACTTGGCGATAATATCTGTGATACCCTCCATCGCCGACTTCGAGGAACCTTGAAGCTTGTTTCTCTTGGTTTTGAGCTCATCTGCTTTACTCATCTTTCCCATTTCATCTACCATTGCTAGCCCCTCGGAGTGTTGACTGCCGTATACATATCCACAATATCCTGATACAACGAGAAGTCTAGGCCATGTGGCCGGCTAAGTATTGAATTACGCTAGAGGTCATGACTGTCAATCTTATATAGTTACGATGGGCTTGAGGCCATTGATTTTTCAAGCTTTGACCTGTAGCCCATGGCACCTTTGGCAATTGGTGGGGCAATGAAATGTTAGATTGGTGGTTGGGAATTTCAATTAAAATGAGGGTAATTTTCACACTTGAGGTTCAATCTAGTCCCCAAGAGCTCGTTCTTCTGTCTGTTCTGTCCTTTCAGGTGTTGTTGGATACGCAGCTATACGATGGGGTGAGTGTATTAAGATGTGGAGCAGAATGTTGTCAGACATTACGTGTATTCGGTCCATTGATCCAGATCGATATATTCATGTTGTGTTTTTTTTTTGGCAAATACTACACCGGCGTGACAAAATGGCTACACCGGCGTCACTCTTACACAGGCGTCATTTTTACGGCTTCTGATTGGTCCATCCCTTTTTGTTAGTGCATTTAGAATCTGCCAACACTGCTCGTTGTACCTCTAGTTTAGCTCCTCACCGCGACGATTGACGGGCCCCATGAAGCTCTTCACCAGCTAGCTACTACACTAATTACCTCTTTGCCGCGTGTAGTGTTGGAGAAGTGGCATGCAAGATGGTGTTACACAGGCAGCCACCTCGAGGGACGATGTCTCATGATGGATACCAGAATTGTCTGAACAGCATTACAGATCTGTTGCAGGATCAGCAGGTCTCGTATCTTGGCCTCTCCTCTTCAGATATTGAGACGAGGAGGTGCTTCCTTCGAGGGTAGTTAGAGGATAGCGAGATAGATAGCTGCCCTCTAGGGCATAGTTGAATTGGCCTGGTTCTGCAGTGAAAACTAGACCTCGTTGTGATGTTCGCTTTAGAACTGGTTTACCCGATTGGTTCTTTACCAAAAGCGAGGACTTGTTAAGGGAGCTGTCTTCACCGCCTTTGCGTGGATGTACCTATGGGCAGGGTTCAAATCCACGACACTCCACGACACATTTGTGAATATGGCGTGGATATGGATGCTGACTAATAATTTCGATGTGGAATGGGTGGAAATGGATCCATTATGGAAATGGATCCATATTGTGGAATTCGTGGAATGGAAACCTACTTCGTCCAACAATGGTAATTAATGGGTCCCGCCCGCCCTCGGTGACGTCAATGTTTTTGTCATTGGTCCATTAAAATCCGCCGTTGCTTGACGCAAAGGCAACACACCCACCGACGTTCCTGTTTCTTGTTATGCTGGATATTCGTAGCCGAACCGATATACCTATAGACGCGCCTTGCCGTCTCTCTCCGTCAAGATCCAGCTTTTGTAGAGCTGAAAGAGCCGTTGATTGTCCTCTTCTGTTCGTTCTGGAACGGATGTGGTTGACTTGGTAGGATGGGGAGTGGCCATTTCGATTTGGGGTAGTAACGCGAGTAACAGTGAAGCCCCCAGAATGGACTCATTGTGTACGGAGGAAAATGGGGTGGCAAATCGATGTTGTGTTGTTGTGGGTGATAGAAAGTACTTAGGATATGCGGGATTTCACAAGGAAATCAAGGTATTTTCGAACCCCACCTAAAATATTCCACGATTTCCACATGTGGAACATGTGGAAGGGGCTTCGTGGCGTGGATATGGAAATGCTGAAGCCCACGTGGAATGGAATGGAATGGATATGGATCCACATTATGGATCCATATGTGGATTTCGTGGTATGGATTTGAACCCTGCCTATGGGTCGAAGGAAAAAGGAGCGAATTAGAAGCCATAAAAGCGACGCCTGTGTAAGAGTGACGCCGGTGTAGCCATTTTGTCACGCCGGTGTAGTAATTGCCGTAAGTAAAACTTGGTTGTTTTTTTTTTTATTTTTTTTATTTTTATTGAGCTGAGAGTTATTCTCGGGTTTATATCTCTAGATAATTGTATCTAGGACTTTAAACTTTAAATCTAGGACTTTCAGACTGTTAGTCTGAATCCTGAAGGGAAGGGGGATCCCCGGATTTTCCAACAAATTCGGGATGGCTATCACTGATAGAGAGACTCACCATAAATGCGACATTATCTCGGTTTCCATTTCCTGCTTATACCCCGACAGCGAGAGTTCTAGAAGTTTAGTCTTTTTGCGATGTCTGGCCCCTCTCAGCGTAGCATGAATAGCATGTAGGAGATTGCCTTTAGTCTCAATTCCGTGCTCTATTAACCAACCACTCTTTCGATTACTCCGAGATGTGAATCTCTGCTTTATCTTGCTGGAATTTTCTCCTACCAATATAAATGTTAATGCCAATGGATAGCTCTTCGAAGTACAACCATTCTTCCTGGATGAAGAATCTCGAGTCATAATTATAATATCGGATTTTCCGCCTCTCTAGATTGCTCCCCAAACCATGATTGACATTTTAGACTTCCCATGCACTGTAAACCCGAAGAGACTAACCTACATTATATCAATCTTAAACCTGGCCGACCTGGACCTAACATAGCGCTTTAAGCACTAGACATCGATAAACAGATTGATAAAACGAGTATACTTCAATTACACCTCCGACCGATGCTGTGTAGAACTGACTTCCTCCTAAGCGGCTCCCGTTGCAGTAGATTCCCTATTCTGGCCATTGGCAGGATAATTGCTGCTAGATATTGATAAGATGCGAGTTTTAGCAAGTGCTACTGCGGTTTAGGCGTCTATTCCACTCACTGCGACAATTTTCTCATCTGCTGCTTGGCCGAGCTTACTGTCTCTTTGAAGTGGATGTATTCGGTAAAGACATATATGCCCTGTTTTCTGATTAACGTTTGGCCACCAGTTCATGGGAGGCGGTTCCTTACTAGAATACCACTGATGAGGTAAAGCACCCAGACGATGATCGAAAAGGCGAGAACAGTCCGCCATTCCGAACATCCGGCTCCATTGATGCTGACCCTGCCCACCGGCCCAACCCTCCAGAAACGTCCCCAATAATAGCCCCAATAGTTGTAGTACCACTCTGCACTGCAGATGTGGCTCCTCGTTCTCTATCATAACCCAAGAATATTGAGCTATCGTCCACAATAGAGCAGCAGGGAGTCCTCACCGTTTCGAGCAAGCAAAACGCGACAAGCCACATGATGAAGAGGATAAAGTCGAATGGAAAAGCCATGAAAAGAATATCAAACGGTGCGAAGAACACTATCGAATAGACGATAGTAATGCCTGCGACGACCATAGCGTAGATAATTCGTCCATCGACACTGATATTACTAGCCTCATTGACAAGATCGCAGAAATGGCCAAGGAGACCCAGTACGATCGCACCGCAGGCGAGCTCAAGAAATCGCAGGATTACGGAAGCGACCTTGTGTCCACTGCCACTACTCGTCATTCTCGGTAGTAAAATCTCCTTAGTAATAAGTAGTGAGTAGCCAAGAAATTGTTTGATGGTTGAAATCAAGGATTCTTTCCACTCGAGACGAAACAGCGGACTGCTATCTCAACCACCAATGCCTGGTATAAGAAGGCCAGTACCAGGTATGATCCGGTGCTCCCGCTTAGCCCATCCAAAGGGCGATGTTTAACTTTCAGCAACGTCACCGTGACTCAAAGGCCAGTTAAGGGTTGGCGCCTGACATGGGGGTCGTACCATACTCGAGCCATCTGTCGTACCTTGTTATGGCTCCGGGGGGTATCCACATAATTTGGGTAGCGGTGCATTCACTGCAGAAGAGGGGGCTCGCGAGGTTTGGTCTAGACCTTCTCCCGCCTCAATCCTTCAATTTCTAATTCGTATTCATTTGGTCGGATGCGAGCCCTGAACTGTACCCCCGAGCCCTTGGCCTGGAAGCCTCGGAAAGCATAAAGGGCTATGAGGCCTAATGACAAGGTAAGCGAGGAAACGGTTTGTTTCTAGGCCTATTGGTGCTCATGGCGTCCCCCTCCCCGCCGGGTCGAGCAAGGATAAAGACGGCCGGCCGTTGGGGGTAATCCTCATGGCGGATTTGGCGGGGGTTTCATCTCATTGACATCAGCTCATGCTCGGAAAGTATGTCAAAGCCCACTGTGTTGTTCCGTTAATAGCTCTTGTCATTAAATCCATGACGCCAGTTGCTTCCGGCATGCTGGACACAGGAGCCAGTGCGGGTTAAATGCATAGCCACGTCTCCTTCAGACTTTCTCAGAGTGCAAACAAGAATTCACAATCATCTAGTGCCCAATGGCTACGTTTACTATACCAAAGCGCAATTTTCCGGCAACTAACTGGTGAGGTCATTTTTGCGTAACAATATCTAAAGTTATGTGCTGGGTGAGATTGGCTCCCACTGGCACCTGTTGAACAGGTGTCACGAGCCCTGATTCTCTGATGTGTCTCATTGGATGTGTGTATATTCTTGGTTCAGTTGTGTTGGATACGCAACTATACGATGGGGTGAGTGTATTAAGATGCGGACCAGAATGTGATGATGTTATTGATTGTCGACTTGATTCTCTGATCAGTCTGTCAGGGAGCCCTCCTTTTCTGGATACAAGAGTAATATTGGTGATAAAGGAAAGTGGAGCCCATTCCTGTTAGATTAGTGATAGCGCCTCGATAAAGGAATCGTGTATTTGGTAGGTCCCCGGATATATCAATACCGAGTAGCGGGGAAACACCTAAAAAGGACAGAACAGAGACAGAAGAAAGACGAGCTCCTAGGGACGAGATTGATCCTCAAGCGCGAAAAATAACCCCATTTTAATTGGACATCAACCCCACTTGCGTATCCAACAATTCCCAGCCGCCAATCTAACAGTACCTTGCTCCATATGACCCCAGTCACATGACAGAGACATGAGGGGAACCTACAGACGCATCACTAACCATTCTCGTCAAAATCGTCATACAAATCATTTCAAACTCATCTATGAGTTCTCAATGAATACTGTGCGTGGCCTTCACGAGCCAAAAGGATTGGCGCCGGCGTATTTATAACGAGCTGTTTAAAGCATCCTTAGGAAAATGCGGACACAATTTGAACAATGTGTGGCACAGCATGGCCTTGGGGAAACGAGGACGAAAAGTAGGCGTTGTATGTAAGCATTAGCGACTAGTGCCCTTTCGGTCAGAAAAGGCCGCCGGGCGTAATAAATTGTATTGTATTGTTTAAAGCGTGCCATAAGGAAAGTTAATCAAGGCAGAAGTTTTGGACCGGAGACGAATTTACGTCTATGGCACAGGGTAATCTTGTCCTGAAGGGAAAAAGAGCTAATTGCGTTGCTTGTTAGGGCCACTGGGTTGGGCAGCCACGTCCAAGAGCCTCAAGAAAGCCTTTGGCGCCGGTCAGCAACAATAAGAAGAGGCCTCAATCAGTTTGGGAGTGTGAGCAGTGTGATGTCGCGATTTGTAACTCAAAATATCGTTGGGACATTTATCATGGGCTAATTTAGGTAGGGAATAATGTACCTTTCATTCTCGCATTTTAATTGGGCAGACATCCCCGGAGTGACCTGGCGGGAGTCTTTCGACAACTGAGGGGATAATGCCTACTACTTCGGTTACTACCGCTGAATACTTTCAAAAGGAAGCTCATGGAAGTAGATTGAAAGGCTGATAGATATGTCATCAAAGATGACAGTTGTCACCTATTACCACAGGCTTAGCAAGCAGCTTCCAGTTGATTCCACATAGCACAGAAAAGATATAGAGCTTGCTTTAAACCTTAAATAGGAAGCGGGAGAAAAAAAAAAAAAAAAAAAAAAGAAAAGAAAAGAAAAAAAACACAAGACGACGGAAAATACACAATTCATCCCAATATTTGACAACTACGGTCTAGCCGCAACTGGCAACACTCAAGTTTGTTTTGTGTTGGGAGGGGTATGCCATATCTAGAGCATATTCAGCTAATTTTAAATAAATGGAGAATGCAGCAGATTGAATCAATAACCTAGCATACTGGGGTGGCTATGACATGTATCTGCCGTGCCGGATTTTGTCCTACGTGGGAACACCATAGAACACGGGAGCTATAGTGATCGCATATATTATTTTTTCAATGTTTGATGACTATGACTTAAGTCAAATGTACAGCAAAATGAAATTGACTAACAGGGTAACTCCCACCGCCATCACAAACGGTGCTGGGTGCCCTACACCACTGGTAATGATCTGCTCCGGCTCGTATGTACCCGGAATCGTTGAGTTTGTCGTACCATTCCAACAGTACCTCGAGAAGCAGTCTACACATTTGGATGGTGTCTTCGTACCTGTGCGGACCAAGCTGCGTGCCAACACCGCGCAGCCTACGCAGGCGGGCCAGTCTGAGTCCACCGTGGCATTGCCCATGGTTGCGACGTTGTAGCCGTTACGAATGATCTCATCCCGCTCGGTGTCACTGTATTCGAGGTCAAAGGTTGTGAAGTTGGACTGATATGTATACGGCGTATTGGGTAGGTAAACAATCACTGGTCCTGAGTTGTTGGAGTGTGTATTGCAACCGAAGAAGGTCGGACGCTTGTTTAGGCCCAGATTGATAAACGTGTTTTGATCTGGAACCTTTGGGAACTCGCTATTCTGGGTGGAGGCGCCCTCCTTGGAACTCTGATACGTTGCCACAAGGGCTGTGCCGTTCGGCCAGTGAGTCGTGGTGTCAGCGGAGCCGTCAACAGCAAAGATGACATCCACTTGGCGTTCGGATAAGAGCAGTGGATGCAAGGGAATGTTTTGCAAGTCCTCACCACCATCGACGAGCGTTAAAACCGTGCTATTAGCGTTTAAGTTGTTCCTGGGGTTGTATTTATAGAATGGGTTGGGCCAGTTGGCGATATCCTTGTTCTCTTCGCCAATGTCCGCCAGGGTGTTATTGATGGCTTTAAGCAAGAAGTCTGGGACATTCTCAGCCTTCTCAATCTGCAGGAATGCCTGGTTAAACAGAGATGAAGACGTCCCCATGACAAACCCGGCGTTATCAACCCCAGCGATGCAGTTCCCATCTCGCTTGATGGTACCGTTGCTGAAGTCAGAGCCGATATATTTTAGAGGTGCAAAGGCGGCAAGTCCCGGATCGTAGGATCCCATTTCCCAGGGGTTGAACTCTATGATGGTAGAATTGCCCGCTATCTGAAGCTGTCCTGACGTCCGCTCCACCGCAACAATGATAGGCATAGGTGCCGTCGCGGCAACAAACTCGATGTCATTTGCAATCGATGAGAAGGTATATGCTAGGGCGGTTGTTAGCTTTCTATTCCAATGTTAGCTGAAAAGTTCATACCTGGCCCTCCATCGCTTGCATTGACAAGCTGATATGACAAGGCTCTTCCCCAATAGTCGGTTATGGTCTTGTTGTAGCCCGCATCGGCTTTATCCTTCACATCTTGGTATAGCTCGCGGTAATACTGTGCTACAGACAAGTCTGCTGGCCCTAGAATTTGTCGGAGTAAGCGCCACCCAAGATATCTTGATCAGGAATTCTGTCATCACACACCTTCAATGATTGAATTATCAAATTGCCAAAGGCTATCTAGTAAGCCACTGGATGCATAGATGATGGACTCTACCGTCGTGAAGTTCTGGACATAGAGACTTCCTACAGCCCAACTACCCCCAGACAGGCCACTGAGGTACGTTGCAGCCTGAAGAATGCCGCCTAGATGGCCTTTATCTGTAGAATTCGTGGTTCGATTGTCGAATGCGGCGATGGCACCAGCACCATTCATCATGGCCCGATAACCCCCGCCAGAGATGGCAATGCCAATCCGCGGTAACTCGCCGCCATCACTCACGATGCCATTCACATACGCGTCAGTGTCTATGTCGCCAATGTTGGCTCGAGTGAGAACGTCTTTTAACGCTGAAATGGTGTTATTGCCACGAAGCTTTAGCCATGACGTTTCCTCAGTTGATAGGGTCGTTGCCTTGCGAATGATCGGCCGTCTCTGCGGGCATGAGACTCGGCCTGGGGCGTATCCATTGGGGGCATCTGTAACGGCTCTCGGCGCAAGAAATGACAAGACTTCCCCATTCGTGGTTCCATATTGTGCCACTAAATCACAAATTCAGTCGAGGCTCACTGTTACAGCTGAGACATTAACATACCGGCGGGCGAGACCAGAAACGCTGCCAATTGGATCAACCGATTGCACGCCAACATTGTATGCTTTTGCAGAATTTTGGTGATGTCCAATCCAATGAGGTTGTATAATCAGTTACCCGAGTCGACGACGACGACGAGAGACTTGATAAGATGAAAGTTGATAGCTTTTGAGGGTGAGAGCGGCCCTGACGTTCTCTCTGTTGATACGATATTTATATCCAAGGCATGCTCCCCAGGGCCAAGGTTTATCGTCCCTCAGAGATAAGTATGTCACGGCTACGTAACCACCTTCGTGGACTTGTCTTCCGCACTTTTTCGGTTTGATAACTACACACACTACTTCGCGAACATTGCAGAGCCATGTAACCTTCGATGGATGAGAGGTCTTACTATCCAATGAAATGATGGCGGTCAGCACAAGCTGTTTAAATTATCCCACTTTAGTGCGCTAATACTCCAGTAGGTTCACGGAAGGAAGGTCATATCACATGTAAATTTTCAGCTGATGCATATGTGGCTGAATGATGGATTTATCAAACTGTGGGGTAAGCCACCTACTGAAGCCTTAGCACCCTCTAGGGGATACTTGGTCACTGCTGCGAACACACCATCATCCCATCTTGGATCTGCCCTCAAGCTGGTTCTATTTGAGCTGTCAGGCTTTCAGATAGACTGCTATTACTATTAGTGGTCAACTTACCAAATACGAAGACGACGACAGCCTGACTTCCCCGCCCGCCCAAGACTTTGACGGTAAAAGCGTCGATTGCGCAGGAGTAGTCAAATTTGTTTGGCCCGACATAAGTTACGTTCCACAGAAACGTCACCCTGTTGTTCGCCTCAAATCCAACAACTCGGTATGTAACAGAGCCCTGAACCCCCCCGCCTATGTGGCTCGACTTGCAGCGCAGCATACCACTCTCACCTGCCAATATCATCTGCGGTGGCCGTGAATCTGGCGCGTCTATCCAATGACCATGGTCAAGGCTCGGGGATTGGGGTTCGAGGTTGAGTTCCTCATTCGTATGATTCAGAATGACGACTAACAGCTCCCTCGTGGCCATGGCGCTGTTGATTTGGGAAGTGTTAGTCTATGCTGGAATTAGGTAGGCGAGTGTTCAACAGTGGACACAAGAGATGAAACCAAACATGAGGATGATCTGGTTTAGTAGAAACGTCGAAGGAAACTTGGGCCTAATATAGTTTATAGTTTATAGTGCTGCGCTCGAGGATGTCTAGGCTGGCATCAGGAGCTTGTAACATTGACGCGGGCACTACAAGTTACACGTTCCTAATCGTATAGATCCCTGGGGTGGCAAATTTCTACATAATAACAGATCTCAGATCTCTGAAGAAACCCGCTAGTTTGACATCTCACCACCGGCTACATCAGGTGTGAGGCAAACTGCTGCGCTTAGCATTAGTGAACGCTCTTAGCCAACAAGGGTTGCGGCCAAGACACACGATATGGGTTTTGCTTATTCTAAGCGCTTTCTCCTTTTACTCTCTTGATTCTTCATATGCCTCGAACCACAGCTATCGGCATAGATTGTACAATGATCAACGAGACTGGAATCGACGCCCCAACCCAGGGCGGTGATATCATGACCCCCGGATAAGAAAGCGGAGTCAGATCATGATCATGCTTGTTTTAAACCACTTCATAACCTTGTTATACGTAGACACCCACGGTCAAGAGGGTGGGAGCGCGTGGCCGACTGAGTTTGGAAAGCACAATTAGTGGGTGGCATTAGCAAACTCAATCGCCTCATCACCAAGGCCTACCCATTATCCCATCGGCTAGTTCGAATCAAACAAAATCCTACAGGGCTGTGCCTTCTGACAAGAAGCGCAGCAAGACCGATCACACGTTGACACAGTGTGTCCGTACGGAAGCGGAAGTGGCATTTTGAACTCGAAAAGGTCGATGTTCCAGGTCGGCGAAAAGGCGATCAGAGTTGCCAGTGTGAATATAGCCTCAGGAAGTATCGACGCCTTGGAAATTTGATCCAAAGAAACATCGCCTAGCACATATTCACATTTTGGGGGCTCAAGAAGCTGTTACAGATGTCATTATCAATGACGTATAAAGCGTATGAATGACTCACCCATGTCAGTTTATGCCGTTTGTAGTATCGCCACTGACAGTAATATTGAGGTACCATGGTTGAGAGACTCATGATCATATTTTGTTTGTGTATCTCTTCGGTTGTCATAAGGTTCTGTGGCGGTGACGAGAGGGTGATGCAATCAATCAGGGTGTAATAATCAGACCGTACTAACTGACCCGTATCGCGCTCAAAGTCCCAGGAATTACAGAAGGGTTAACCCCAATGAATTATCCGGCGGGGGGGAAAAAAGGTTATCGTAGCAGTACTGGAGGTCGTCCTATTAGAGAGAGATGACTCCTTTATTGAGTCTTGATAACGCAAAAGTCTTGTAACTTTCTTGTACATGGGGTCGAGTGGAACAAAGTACGGAAAGGAGCCTCGTGACAAACCGGGAGATAATAACCAAAGTCGGCGTCCAGTAGCTTAGATATCAGGTGATGCTAACATTCGCGGTTCAACAGACTAACAAAAACAACAGTCTGTTCGTGACAGATAGTATCAATTTTAAAACCAGTCGACTATTTCAGTTACGAAGCGATGAGCTTAGTGAGCGTTGACACGTGCAGTCCCCAAAACCCCAAAGTGACAAAACCCATGAACGTCTGCCCACTGTTGAAGTTAAGGCAATCAACTTACTAACGTCATCATTTGCGAGTGCTCTTTCTCAAGTTTTATCGTCAGTGCCTCATCAATCATCAAAGTGGAATATTTCGGCATAAAAAGCCATTACCTATTTCACCCGTCTCACCTCCTTCAATCTTTCGGGCTTGAAATTATCTTTACTGAGCTCCATTGAGGTCGGTGAGGTGATAAGACGCTATGGCCCCCAACGAGGAGGAAATTCTCAGCGAAAGCTTCGATCAACATGCTCGGGTCGTCAGAAATGATACCCCTCGTGCGAAGCATATGCACACTGGTGATGTTTCTCTTCAACCCAGGTAAGCCTCAAGAGCCAACAGCCAGGGGTCAATAGCTCAAACTTGGACTGCCACTAACATGTGCCACTTTTTTCGGATCGCAGCCGTTGGTGGTTTCTCTCAACAGCATTTCCCATGATTGCGGGCACTCTAGGCCCTGTTGCTTCGGCGTTTAGTATCTGTTCCCTGGCTGAGCCGTGGCGACAGCAACTGGTTCCTGGGGGAGATATCCAGGACGCTCCTTCAGTCCCTGATCCGCCATGGTATGCCCTGGAAGTATTTCGATCAGTGAAGATCTTCTCTGATGCTCTCTATATAGGCTATCCATCGTCGAGGCCATCCAGCTTCTTGCTGGTATCATCTCAAATCTCTTCCTTCTACTCAACATGGCGAGACGCGTCCGCTTTAACCTGGCCCTGCCTATCACAATAATTGGATGGTACTATAAACAACTCACTATCGATCTGGTTACTGATATAGGACAAACAGGTATGCCTCTTCTCTTTGCCGCACCGTTCTAACCGCCACTGCCTCCAGACCTCTCAAAGCTATTGCGTTCTCTAAAGACGAGCTTATATGGTCTCAATCATTTTACTATGGCATATGGGCAGCCATCCTCTATTTTGTCGACGCTTCACTTCTGACCATCACTTTCTGGGGTGCTTGTACTGGTCACTACCGTAAGGACTTACTACTGACCTCAAGTCAACGCACCTTAATGTTGCAAACCATCTTGCTGCTCATATATCTCCTCCTTGGCGCCTATATATTCTCCGAGATAGAATCCTGGCCCTACCTTGATGCTGTATATTGGACTATCGTCACTTTCTTCACTGTTGGCTTTGGGGACTATTATCCCGTGACCGACCTTGGAAGAGCACTCTTGATCCCACTCGCCCTTGCTGGCATCATATCCCTGGGCCTAGTTATTAGCTCAGTTAGAAACCTAGTCCTTGAACATGGAAGGCGCTGCGTTGGGGCTCGAGTCGATGACAGAATACGAGGAAAGATCATCCGGAAGTTGCTACACAGCAGTGACAGCAAGAGTCTTGAACCCATTCACGAAGAACTCAAGACCCCTCCCACAAGATCAAACGAAGCACGAGAGACCGAGTTCGAGCGCCGCAGAGCTGAATTTGCCCTAATGCGCAAAATTCAGGCGAAATCCTCAATTCGCAGAAGATGGGTAGCTATGGCTTTTTCCACGTTCACATGGCTCGTTCTGTGGCTAGTGGGCGCTTTTGTCTTTCAGAGGGCTGAGAAGGCCTATCAAGACTGGTCATACTTTGATGCACTCTACTTTTGCTTCGAGGCCTGGACGACTATTGGATATGGTGATCTAACTCCAATATCCAATGCAGGTAGGTCGTTCTATGTCTTTTGGTCTCTTTTAGCCCTGCCCACTATGACAGTGCTTATCTCAAATGCGAGTGATACTGTGGTTAGGATCATCCGAGATGGAACCATTTTAGTTGGAAACTTCACGATCCTCCCGAATGATCGAGGCTTTGCCGGAAATTTGAAGAGCTTTATTAGCAAGATAACATTTGGCAAAGTCTTCCCGGGCAATCTTGACTCTGGATCTCCGAAACCGGTGGCATCCTCGAAGGACATTGACCAACGATCAGCTGGGACCACGGCAGAGTTTCATGGACTTTCTCTCCGGAATGATGACAGAGGCTTGCTCGATGTTTCTTTTGGCGGCCAAACGGTTTCACAAATCACTGGCCCACAGAACACTCGGGCTCAATCACTTTTCACCTCCGACGTGCGCCATAACGGCCTTCACGAGCTTGCCACCAGCACCGATTTCCAACTTCTTCTCATCTCCGAGCTCCAAGTCGTCATTGGCCATCTCAAAGAGCCTAAGCCACACCACTACACCTTCGACCAGTGGGTCTGGTACCTCAAACTCATCGGCGAGGATGAACACAGCCCACAGACACATTGCAAGGTAAACCTGGAGAAAACTCGCCACTATCCAAACGAGGACGATTCGGATAGGGTATTTAAATGGTCATGGGTAGGGAATGGTAGCCCTTTGTTAGGTGCCGAGGAAGAGAGCAAATGGATTCTGGGCAGGCTGATGGATAAACTTGAAGAGTCTTTACTAGTCCAGAGGAGATGGCGGTTTGGGAATGGTTCAAGAATTTCGCTTCCGGAGGCACGGCACGTGCAGGACTTGGACAGAGATGGTCTGGTTGATAAGCGGTGATGGTATATGGGTTTTAAATAAAGCATTCACGCAATGTTGATTTGGGGCCTGGAATTCTTCATCTCCTGAGTGCGTGAAGCCCTCCAGTCCGTACCTCGCCCCACATGACCTTGGGAACCCCGGAAGTACGTGAGGGGTACGGAAAGTTTAATCCGTGAAAGATTTCGTGTCAATTCCCCTCAAAACACCACGAATTCATTTTGATGAGAACAATGGAGTCCCCTCCAATTCTTGATGAGATCCCAGTCATCAGTCACTATGATGACAAGAGCTTTCTCGATGAGAGGCACAGTGTCGCAGGGTAGGCATTAGTAATCTAGCTATATGCTTTAAGTAACTCTGCGGGATGGAATACCCCGCACAAGAAATAACTTAAGACAACAATCAACACACATTTGCTGCTGCTTAACACATTTTACTTTAACCCTTTAAGCACGCTCAGTGCGACACATCTCCTTGATGCCTCGGGCCCTCGACATGTGGAGAAATATAAGAATGGCTTACACCAAATTCCGTACTGTAGATCTCCCACATTCGATTCTCATGGTTTTTACAGCCACTAGCCGAGTGCTTTACATGACACCCTCATGACGATGAACCAACCGCGGGTGATAAACACTGTATTCCGCAAGACAGCCGTACGGAAGGGTCGGAGCGTAAGCATCCGAAAACTCAAGGAGATATAGTGCAAATATACTAGCACCACTACACCATACCAAGCCTACAGTACCACCCTCTCACAGTATTTATTCTTGGGCCCTAGAAGACGTTATTCACACCACTCAACCCTACGCCAAGGATAATCATAAGAGCTCCGCTTGAAGTAAAGATGGCTAGGCTGTTACCCTTAAGTAGCATCTCGACAGTTATCTTAGGTATACCAATTGATAAACTCCTAACTCTCGCGTTTATCAATACAAACCAGCGTATATCACCCCTTATAGATGTGCCAACTGCAGGGACTTGCCATCCGTCTGAGGTTGCTACCTTCCGGAGGTGGGCTTCAACTACCATCCAGGACCACCTAATGCATAACCCCACCTAATGCATAACCAAAATTTCGTTCCTCCCATACAAAATCCAAATTTTGATGTCCACAAAAATAGGCCCGATTCTCAATTAATAAATGAGGCTTTGGAGAAAGTTTCTAGAAAATTGCTCAAACTTTACTGTCCGCGTGGTTTTTTGACCTCCCGACCGCTGCGTGTGCGCTGGCAGTGCTTTGTTACGACCATAAAGTCATCACTTTCGTCCTCTGACCTGACACCCACCTCAATCACCGACTCGACCTCCTCATCCACGTCCACCTCAATTTCTGCCTCCTTTGAGTCAGGAAGAGCTTCTCCAGCCGCTATATTCTCCGACAGAGCCATGAATCGTCGGTTCTGGTTTGGTACCGCCTTTCTTTTCTTCCCTCGCCGCAGCTGGGACACCTGCTCCTCGAGACCAGTAATCCGCGCATTCTGAACGGCCACCTTCATCTCTAAAGCTTCCAATCCCTTTGCGATCTTATTGTACTTCTGCCTGGTCGGACGGCTTCGGTGTTTGGCCAAATCCCTCACTTGCCGACTCGTTTTCGGCGTATCATCTGAGTGCAGTTGAGGAGGGCTCGGCGTCTTGAACTCTTCCAGCAGTTTTTCTTTGTCCGGTTGAATTTCAGGATGTGTTAGAGCTTTGTACCGATTCATTGGCCAATTTCCAGTAAACCTACAGCCGGATAAGATAATCTCCTTCCTGATACCCGCCTCCCTGGCTTTCGCGTATGCCCGGATAAAGTTGACTTTGTCAACCGGCGCAGAATCGGTCAAACTAGCCAGCATTTAGAGTTCTTTCCGGTACGCACCTTTGATGACATTAAAAATCCCATTATCTAATGGCTGCAGACCATGGGAACAATGTGCTGGTAAGTAACAGCAGTAGACGTTGTTCAGAAAGCACGTAGCCATCCACTCGTCCTGACTACTCGTTAGCGACCTTATAGCGGGAGACTCTGCGGTGAAAACACCAAAAGACTCACTTGTGTATGGGTTCCATGACCGTCAAGGATAATAAGTCTCGCATCTGATGCATCGCGAGGCTCTGTTTGAGGTAGATAGACATCTTTCAACCACTCGAGAGCTATATGGTTGTCTGTCCAGCCGTTCGGTGATGTGATGTAGTGCCAGTCCGCTATTAATTCGAATTCGTTAAGGAACCACTGTTTCTGCAGCTCTTTTCCTTTAAAGATAATTCCCGGTTTCAAAGCACGGCCAGTTGCGGTGACAGCCTCAATAAACGAAGTCCAGGTGCGCGACTGAACGCCTTTCAACATCGCCTTCTTCTTCGGGCCAGAGCTCCCGATCACGAGGCTGTCCAGGCCTCATGGACAACCAATTAGCTATGCCCTATAAAAGCCTATAGAGTACTTATAGAAGACTTACCGAAACCCGCCATTATACCGCCCTCGTCCACGTTAACTGTGTTCTCAGGCTTGATCCAGCCGTACTCGTTCTCCCTGATATCGAAGTACCAATTGACCGCCTTCGGAGTAAAGCCGTCAAATCTGGCGGCTTCTTGACGTTTTCCAATTTTGGTAGATAGTTTTGGGTGACGTTTGACGAACCTGGTGGTCCAGTGCTTGCCCAAAGGTTTGTTATCGCCTTGTTGTTGAAGGATGGCCTCGACACAGGCGCGGAGTTGGCTGTGCGAGGGAGCATAGCCCAGGGACTCTTGTCGCAGCACCCAACGAATAAGCGTCTCCTCCTGGCTCTTTGGAATACGCTGGTGGGCCTGGATACGTTCATTCCTGCTTGCTTGACCGGAAAGTCGTCTCGAAATGGTCCACTAAGGTACTCCACGTTTCTGGGCCGCCTCATTCTGTGAGAGGCCTCTATCGGTGGTGTCGAATATAGCCTCAGCTACGTCATCTTCGGCATAGTTACGGCGAACCATTACGGAAGGAGTTGCGGCGAGTAAATTAGGTAAAAGTTCGGCTTGAGTGGATGGAGTCGCCTAGGGTACATGAGGTGAAATGCGACAAAATTCAAAGGGCTAGAGAACCAGGCTACAGGGCGGAACGGGAAAAATTCAAGCCGATATGAAAATTTGATGGAAAAAGCAATATAGTGCAGGTCTTCGTTCGCGAGTATCTTCATGCCTGGCCGAATACAATGCAATTGAAAATTTGGATTTTGTATGGGAGAAGCGAAATTTTGGTTATGCATTAGGTGGGGTTATGCGTTAGGTGGTCCTGGATGGTATTATAAATAACACACTAAGAGGTGAGCTTCCAGGAGTGATGCTTACATTCCCAATGTGTGGAAAATTGTTCGTATTAGTGAAGAGGTTGCAACTACTTGAGGAGGGAATTGCTACACGGGCATGACTCTTACACGGGTAGGGAAAGCATTCAGAAATAGATATGGGGTGGAGGGGATGCTGTAGCGTCAGCTGTCATACTATCTGACCTTGACTACAGTATTTTTTATAGCCACCTTTTACTGATCGGGGCTCTACCGGTAGGCGAAACTCCCGTCAGCCATGCCTCATTCTCTATCTTAATTTGTGGAATGATTAACAAAAATGACAAAATTAATACATAACAAGGTAAGACTAAAAATAACTCACCTGTTCTAGACCTCTGTTGGACGACAGTAAAGCCATAATGGAACAGCATGAAAGCGTCGCAGCTGCCTAGTGGTGGTTGCACCTCTCTCGCATCGGCTCTTGGACGGAGAGGCTGAGCCCAAACCAGTCCTCAGCGTTTACGAACGGAGAAGTATCTCTATTAATAGCTCGCAGTGAAAAGGGTGGCATAGCGAGCTGAAAACTAGCTGGTGAGCGAATGTAAAAGACAGAGAAAATGCATGTGGAAGGGGAGTGCAGAGACAGACTATTATAAATACCTAGCCATTACTCCACAATCTTAAACCAATCTTCATCGCAAACTACAGCATCTCAAGAAATACATCACAGAGAAGAAGAGCCACAAACCCAACTTCTAAAAACCTCAAGACAGTCAACAATGCACTTCCCTTATATTCTCCCTTTGTCGCTTTGGGCCCTAGAGTAGCCAATTCCGCCGCTATTGACGATAGCGACATGCTCGATACCCGTGCACCTAAGTGTGAGGCAGGCATCAACCTGATCAGACTCGATCTCAGGCACGGTAAATCATTCACTGGGTTTGGCAAACCAGGCGACTGCAAAAACCTCCCAAAGAATGTCAATGACTTTGATGTCGATTCCCGAGGCACTAAATCGCTTGTGCCGTGCTTTGAGTGCACGGTATACGAGAAATCCGATTGTCAGCCTGGTGACAGCATAACGATTGGAGGCAATAGAGCATTCAAGGCCATGGGCAAAAAGAAGCAGCACTGGAGGAGCTGGAAGTGCGAGTGCAAGGACTAAACGGCAAAGATGAAGAGTATAAGATTGACTCTGGAGGAGACAGTGGCGGCAGAAAGGGGAAGACTAGTAGGGAGACGCTCATTAGGCTAATAACCTTGTATTTAATCTTGTATTTATTCTTCTGGCTTTGTCACTCATTACACTATTCAATCAAGATGAATCATTCATTCAATCCCAGAAATACCTTTTACCGGACATACAGGCTTATGTTACGACCCTAGCGGTTACGTCACGTGAACCCCACTATTTTTTCTCCAATCACAGGGATAGACCCACTATCCTACATTGGACCGACCTTCCAAGGCCTTCGGTCCAACGATAAGGACCGACGACTTTCATTCAACGGTCCTCCAGACCGATGCATAAAACATATCGGTCCAGATGGGACCGACCTCATTACACTGTCGGTCCTCACAGAGACCTCTAGTATATAGAACACGTTCATTTGCACTTTCATAGATTCTAGCCCACCAGCTATCAATAAAACTTCTTTACATTGATCAAGCCTAACACCCATTGAATCTACCATTAAGAGACGTGACACTTCGACAAGCTCAGTTACACGCCCTACGCAATCTGCCAACAATAAACCTAGCACGGCTTAGTTTATCCACAGTTGGAAACCAACTGTCACAGCTTAGACTTAAAGTATCGGTGTCCTATAGCTATAGGTATAGCCTTTCTACTAAGGACTAATTTATTACGGCCTCAGAAGAGAAAGCAAGGCCCGCTTATATTGATGGCTCTCCCAACCACCTAAGATTGAACCTCAGCCACCCACAGGCTCAACACAACTCAAGCCACAGGCTTCTTAGTAAAACATTATATATCATGGAAATCGGGCTTGGGTTTTAGTGAATGTTGAGTCTGTGTTATTAGGGAGCATAGAAGGTTCAGTGCCAAAAAAAGCACATTTAGGCTCTACTGTCTCTGTGAAACTTATAAAAGCCAAGATGAAAGTATCTTTAGTTATTGAATTATCTCCTCTTACGGGTGCAATGCTTTTAGGATGCCTTATTCGTGGTTTAGAACTCTTCGTGCTAATAGCTTGGTGTTAATTACTACATGCTGGTATGACGATAATGCAGCTTATCATGTATGTTACCAGTATTGTCCACTCGCTTATCAAATACGCTAAAATATCAATACCGACATTTCGAGAACACGTCGCGGTTTCCCCAGTTTTATAATATATCAAAGAGCCCATCCTAAAATATATTTAATACAATTTCAAAAACCGCCTGTTGATCAAAATGGCAGAAGCTCCAACCTCGCACAGGCCAGGCCGGGAATCGGGGGAGCATCGGAGACGGCATTTCGTGGTCGTGGCGCGTCAAATAACGGACAGTTCGACACCGACATCCATTGCACGAGGACGAGGTTGTACTAAATTCACGGCCCCCTCAAGTAGAGTTATTAGCCCTCCATTGCCGTAGAGTAGCCAAATTTACGCAACATGAGTCGGCGTCTCACACTTCCCGCCTCCACAAGACAACCCCTTACCGTACTGTCGGGTGCCGCTAAGGCGGAGTATCCGGGTACATACAAATAAATCTCCTCTGAATGAAAGTTTGGATTGCTAAGAACACCTCTTTCCGCTAGATACATATTTTCACGGCCCTCGTAAGTCTTACTCGTCAGAATATTCTAGTTTTGGTTGTAGTCAATATGACGTAAGTATGGTGTGTCGTTTCAGAAAGGTTCAATACGATAAATGGTTATAAGTTGGGTGGAGGTTGGTCAGCCACCAAAGGCAATAAAGCTACCTGGGATCGGCACCCAGGGCCCGTCGGCAGTCGCGGTACCCTGCCCTCTCAGTCGTCCTGGCAAGACTTCACTATTTTCATCGGACGTCCACAACCTTCCGTTGGTTTTGTCCGCGTTAAACCTTAACTGTCTCCGCATTTTAAAGTGATTCGGCAGTCTCGGTTCTTGCCGTTTCTTTCTCTGGTTTCAGGCCAGATCCTCCGCCTCGATGGTTTCAATTTCCGGTTTTAAGGGTCTCTCCACCGTCTAAATCGCCCAACTCATCATCGCTCCAGTGGTGCTAAATCGTCCATAGGACGTAGATTAGACAGCTCGCGCAAGAGTCTTCGCTATGGTCCTGACTGCTTTTCTTTCACAAACGGCAACCATCATCATGCTCTGGCGTCTCCCAGTCGCCCTCGCGCATGGTGGTGGTGGCTGCGAGAACGACGAGATTCATGGGATCGATAAGCCCAAGGACAATCCTGAGTATTCCCTTAACTATTTCGTCCATCCCGACTATGTAGACGTCATCTATAGTCACATCGCGTTCATGGTTATCGCCTGGGTCTTCGTGCTGCCAGTCGGTAAGTTTCGAATCGTTGCGCATAGGCAACTATCTGGCTTATGGCTAATGTGTGCGGGTATCTCTTGCAGCCGTGATGCTATCTTTGGCGCGATCCGGATACGCAATTGCGCTCCACCTCGCCTTCATGGTCACCAATGCCCTCGGTCTCCTCCTGGGCATCATATACAACGCTCAAACCCCAGATCTGTATCCGAACAATGCCCACCACAAGGTTGGCTGGATCGTGACATGGGTAGTTTCAGCACAGGTGCTCGTGAGCGCAGTAGGATGGAGCACTGGAAGATTTCAAGGTACCGTAAGCCGAACTCACGGCAACTGCCAAGGTTTTATTCCAGTGTCGACCGAGGCGATGGACGAGTACCAATGTTGCACGCGTGGTGACCATAACAGCCATGAACGACTCTCCTGTTCTCACCGGTTGTGGGACGACAGCGGCCAAGTTACTGATCCCAACACAGAGTCGCTGCGAAGCAACACTGTATTGACCAATGACGGAGTAGATGACGCCCCAATCTGCAATCGACACCAAGAAGCTGAAGACGGCGACGATGACGCTGACCTAGAGGCCATGGCCTTGTCCCCTAATAGCGGGAAAAGTATTATTGCAATCCAGACTGCGAATATCGATACTTCTCGAATTTGGCGGTACCTCTACATTGGCTACCACGTGGTCGATCGCATCATTCTTCCGTTCGGATTCATTGCGCTCGCTACTGGCATCGCCACCTTCAGTCGATTCTTCGTCAGTCATACCATGTCTCAATAGGATTATGTTTGGAACTAATATCGAAGCAGGAAGGCAACGCCATCTTCGGAGGCCTAGCGCATTGGATCAAAGGAGGTACTTTCTTTTGGCTTGGCCTATTTACATTGGGCCGTTGGTCTGGCAGCTTCGGTGAGCTTGGATGGGCTTGGAATGTGCGTCCCAAGCGATCCTTGCAGACATGGTGCCCATCCGCCGAATTTGTCGAGAGCGCCCTCATCTTCTTCTATGGCTCCACGAATATCTTCCTCGAGCATCTCAGCGGCTGGGGAGGCCGTTGGACTACCCAGGACATGGAGCATATCTCCATCACGGTCTTGTTCATTGGTGGGGGGCTGGTACGTTTCTGCTTGGCCTAGACGCTGGCGGTGCTGAGAGCTCATACACGATGTCTGAACAGTGCGGCATGCTCGTTGAATCGAGTCGAATTCGGGATTTGCTCAACACGACCGTAGACGCTGATAAGTCTGAGCACCAGTACTCAGACGAGGAAGGAGAGCAATTGCAACCTTCGCCGACATGCGGGTTCTCCTTGAATCCCATCCCGGCGTTGGTGATATTGCTGCTAGGAATCATAATGAGTTCGCATGCTCAGTCGAGCACGACATCAAGCATAGTCCACAAACAATGGGGTAGCCTCCTACTTGGGGCATCTCTTGCGAGAGGCTTCACTTACGTGCTCATGTTCCTCAAACCTCCGAATTCGGTTGTCCCGTGTCGCCCCCCAACCGAACTCCTGGCATCATTTGGTTTGATTGCCGGAGGTATTATCTTCATGGCAAGTGTAAGTCATCCGTTTTCTCAGCACGATCGTTGCGGTACGAGACTGACTTGGTCCAGGCTGATGACATTGTTCAAGGGATGATCCACTACGAACTGGATGCCATGTTCATGTACACCGTCACCATGGGACTTGTGGGATTTCTGACGGCCTGGGAGGTCATTGTTCTTGCCATCAAGGGATGGGCTGTTCGCCGAGAACGACAGGCTGTATCACAACAGGCTCTGTAATCCTTCGAAGGAGTGAAAGGGTTGTTGCTGCCTCAGACTGCGGTCAAGGCACACTTGGTAGGACAGTAGGGCGCTGACCGCCGCAGCCTATTTTTAGATAAGCCTTTATGAACTGGACGCCGGTATTTTAACAACTACATACAAGAGATGCAAATTGCACACGAGCATCCTTCTACAACAGTTCCCTGCCACTTACGGCTGTCCAACCGGGACCACTGTACCAGTGCTGACTTCAATTCAAGTAAGTCAAGTTTGGGGGTCCAACTTGATTACTTGAAATAAAATCGTCCATGGACTTACTTAACTTGAATTGAATTGATATACTTGAAATGAAAGTTCTGACCTGAGGCTCCAATGAAGCTATTAGTCCTCTTACGCCTCCCCTCCCTCCCAACCCACCAAGTCCCCACCAAAGCTAACCACCTCGCCCACAGTGATAGCTTGATGGCGTAGCCAGTTTCGTAGACACTGCATCTCCTCTATTATCTCGGGGCTTATGCTGTGCCTTTGCGAGCTTACCGTTAACTTGGTGACACTGAACGTCCGCTCAGGGTCAACAGACATGGCAGGAATTGCCAGGATGTCGAGGGCAAACTTGCTCAGACGTGGGTATTCTTCTTGACGATCCTTCCACCACAGGACGGGGTTCAAGTACTCTCGCCGCACTGGCCCTTGCCTCATGTAAACGCCAAGCTCGCCTTCTTCCTCCATCATGCACCGATCGCAGCTCTGCATCCACTGGTCAAATTGACTGGGCTCGTCTTGCCGCATCGTTTTTCCTGTCACCGTCCTCGATGTCTCGGGCTGCTCCTCACGTGGATAGCGCTGTTCAAAGAATTCCCGGACACTGTTTTTAGCGTCTTGTAGCCACACTAGTTGCTCGTCGCTGGTCCAGTTCGCCTCAAGCCAAGACACGTTCCAGCGTGGGTGAAGAATAACGGCTGCCGGATAAAGTGGCGATTGGCCTAGTAGGCTGTAATACTCATCGAGCTTTGACCAAAAGTTCTTGATAGAGATCTGAACGCATCGTCGGTGATCATCATCAAGATTCTCATCTTGCAAAACTACATCAGTGTATTCCTTTCGGGCGTGCTGTGGCAAGTGTTTCTCTCGTCCGCGGCCCTGCTAAATTCGTTGGGTGCTAAATCCTGAGAAACCGTTAGTCAAAGAAGCTTGAAGAGAACAAAGACGAATTAGGGAGTCATACTTCTAGTTGCCGAAACCCTGAAATTTCTCAGCTCACTGATGCAACTATCAGGGGACGAGAATACCAGGTTTTGTTCTTCGAAGAAACTGAGCAAGCACTCCATTCCAATCATTACTTCCCACAAGGCGCCGTGGCGTCCTTCTTTGGCCCAACCCTGGCACCTCATGGTGATCCCATGGAGCGGTTTGAGTAGACTCTGTATCTCCGCTAACAGAAGCCAGTCCTGGGTGAAAGCTGATCTTGGACAGGCACCCGTTGTCGGGGCTCTGACGTCTTCCTTTCGAGATATGCAATGAAATTGTCAATGCGCTCTTGCTTTCAAATGGCACGCTGGATCATCAGAAAGGTTGAATTCCATCTGGTTTCATTATTTTGCATCAGCTCGAGGTCGATGGCAGCTCGCTCCTCTTCAAAGAGTTGATAGCCGTCTTCGTCGTTCTGGTCACAAGCCAGAGATTTCATCAACTCTCTCCGTTGCGGGGAAGCCCTGACGAATCGGACGTCGTTACCCGGCTACGTATCACAAGGGTCATCTTCTACCCACAGCAGCGATAATAACTCCGAATCCGATGAGGTTTCTGAAGTCCAATCGTCTCGAGGGCTATACCATTCGATTCCTTTCGATCAGGAGATTCGATTGATGTCAACGCCGCCTCCACACGTCAACTGGATCGAAATGAACACGCCACAGCTGAATTTGCGGAAGATCCGTCAGTACGAGGAATATGTGGCCCTCAGGATCGAATGCTCAGTGGCCTCAGGCACGCCCCTGACTCCCTCAGTGTCACATACTAAAGAGAAGGTGCGAAAGACACACTCAACTCTCGCTTTAAATGGCATTACAGCGACTTAGGAGATGCGCCTGCTTAAGGAGAAGAACCTTAGACGCTCTGCCCGGGATCAGGGGACAACGATTATAGCAAATTACGGGCCAATTACTGTCTATGATGCCAGACTTCGCGTCGCAAAGGATCAGCATAACCGACTGGCCGGTCAGGCAGCAGAGGAATCGCGCCTCCACAATAAGGAAGTAAAAGACGAAGTCATCTATCTACGACGATGGATTGCAGCAGTCAGGAAGCGATTGAGAATAAGTCTAAAGCTATTACGGGTTGCTGACCTTCATAGAAGCCAGCCGAGCTATTCTCAGAAGAAGAAGCTATTTACAGCGGGTGATTTCTATATAAAGTCACAACACCAAGAGTTTCTGAAGTCAACCGCGTTGCTAGGCTTAAGATACCGGCTTCACCGTGAGCTTGACGATAAAATGAAGCAATCCAAAGAGAGAGCAAAGCAGGCAGTGGAATCAGGAAGTCAGGAAGTCATTAAGGTCTTCAGATTTCACTGGAATCCCCCATTCCTTCTTCCATTTGACTATAACTTCAATATCGTGAAGGAGGCACTGGAATTCCTCGTTGCAGATGAGGAAAAACGCCGCTCCAATCGGAAGAAGATGTCGTTAGAAGGTGACGGCTTGGAAATCGTTGAAGATGACGAGGAATTAATTGATGAAGAAGATGATGACTCCGAAAATGATGTAATAGTCGTTGGGGGAAGTATTGAAGTCGATCAGGGCGAATTCGTTGTCCCAAGGGATGAAGAAAATACCGAATAGTTGTGATAGTTGCTTGGTGTTGTTGCGATATGCATTTTTGGTGATGGTTGCAAATGGAGGGGTTGGTCCGGTCACAATCATGTAGTTAACAGTGAAAAAAGAGGTACTTTGTAATTTGGTGGGGCACAAATATGAATTCAAGGTAGCTTTTTTCCCCTAGTCAACCGACCCTTTCCCCGGTCAACGCAACCCCCGTGCTATAGGCACCGTCACTGGTGTGACTGACTAAAAGCTAAGGGGTGGCCGGTCTCTAGGCCCTACCCAAGTAGTCGCGCCACCCCTGCCGCGTTCCTGGGTTCCATTGGTGTAATCAACTGGGGTACCACACTCAATTGATTACCCTATGCGTGGGACTCTGAACAGCCTCGACACTCACAGGGCTGTCGCATAGGAAAATCCATAAAATCTAGTACCTCAAGTAAATCAAGTTTGAAGCATTATGAACTTGCTTACTTGAAATAAACTGGGTCATCGACTTACTTGACTTACTTGAAATACTTGAATTGATACTTGAATTAAGGTCAGCGCTGGCGATACAGGAGATACAGTTGCACTATGTTTCAATGGTTGCCAAGTGTCATGATACAGGACTGATTTATCGGTTGTGTCATGTTACATCATGTGGCTTCACCTTCCACGACAACTGACTCTCCGCACCTGAAGAGGAATAGTTCAAACGCCCCTAAATTGCGGCTGACGGTCATCAAAGACTCAATATTATAACACTGGCGCTTTAGAGTTTTAAGTGAGGACTAGTCTAGACCTAGTATCAGAACATGCTCGCTTCTGTCCTAAATCTTAATTCCACCCCTGTCGCTAGCCTATCCAGTACAATTCGGCAGCGGCTATTGCCGTCTACCATATAATATGACAACTCGTACAACACATGGACTGGACGCAATGAAAATACCGATCGAATAAGACTGCTTGGGTAATGATGACATTACATACCGAAATCAACCAGTCGCTTCAGAAATATATACACCACAGTTCGCCTTGCATTTCCGTCTCAATTTGAACGGCAAGATCATTTAGCTGTGCCTACCTACAAACAGTTGGAAACTGAAGTAACCTACAACATCATCCTTTCAATCGATCACTTCTTCTACACTCCCAAAATGGCAGAAACCGGTGTTGCGCATAAAGTTATTTCTGTTATTCTCCGTCTTAGTAAACTTGCCTCCGCTATAATTGTTCTAGGAATTCTCTCGCATTTCTGTTACCTTATCGGCGTCGCGGAGGCGGATATCGATGGACGGATCATCTATGCCATCGTCGTCGCGTGTCTCAGTATTATCTACTCCTTCTTTTTTTATCCGCCATTTAAGAACATGTTCTTGGGCTTTCCCTTTGACTTTGTATTGTTTGTGATGTGGCTCGTGACGTACTGCTTGCTTCAAACGGTATGGTGCTCCGTCCCATTCTTATATCATCCCTATTAAAGATCATCTACTAATCATCCGCAACAATCACTTTTCATAGAGAACGGGTAGTTACACTTGCTCTGCACGTTGGTATTACGACTACTGGGGCTACTATTGGGGTCGTTTCTGGCGAGTCGGGCCCATTGGGACAGTTACTATCAACAGGGCGGGTTGCGGGTCGTGGAAGACGGTCCTGGCCTTCTCATTTATCGCATGGTTCCTCCATCTTCTGAGTGGCATTCTTGTGGGTCGTTTTCGCGTATTCGTTCCTGTTTTAAAACGACTCGAAAGCTCTAACGCAGCAAAATTTAGGGGATATATGCAGTGAAGTAAATAGTGCAAAATACCGTATACGATATTTTTCAGCGCCACACTGCACTGGATTGTTTAGGAATTCGGTGCTCTGCACGGCATACGGTATTCCACTATATTTAAGTAATATCGTATCGTAATATCATATCGCACGGCATGCGAAGAGCCGCATGGCCTCAGCATGAAACTAACCAAATCGAGTAAGGCTGAGCTTCAAGATCGTCCCGCGGACCGTAACAAGATGAAGCTATTCAGAGCCAACATATAAGATTATACTATTGCCAGATAACGAGAACGATCGGGAAAACGTTTTCCTAGATCTCGCTCGCGTATATTAAGGGTTTACTTAATCTACATAGTTGACCAATTTAACGTCACTCCTATTGCTTAGGTGTGAGAATGAAGTAGATCTAGAGGTCAAAAGAAAACTCCACAGATCCAAGCATTGTGAGTTTGAATTGCTTGCATACTATCTATTGCTCGTAATATCAGGTATAATGTTAGAAGACCCCTGCTGCTCACCTTCTCCAATGATAGCTGTATCTAAGACAAGCTCAACATCGTCAACCCAAGCCAAGTTGTGAGTCTTCGACCAGGACTTTATGCATTCAATTGCCTCAATTATATCAATCCCTAACCTGTTCCTGCGATCTTGGAGGGTGATTTTTGTATCGGAGAAGAGACGTTCTGGCTCAGCAGACATCGCAGGAATTGACAAAAGATCGAGCGCCATTTTGGAAAGGTTTGGATAGAGCGTTTGTTGTGTATCCTCAAGCCACCACCTTCGTACATCCTTGACTTTGATTCTTGGGGCTGATATATAGTTCTGATACTCGTCGAATAGGGTAGGAAGCTCGGGATCCTCATGTTCGTCTTCCCATGCCAGAAACGAGTTCTTCGCTAGTGGCTTTTCAACCAAGGACTGGGCTGACGACTCCGCTGACTTGGCGACTGGTGCGTAACGAGACTTCCAGAGATCTTCTACGGCAGTCTTATTGCTCTCAATCCACTCAGGATGTTCCTCCCAGGCGGTGTCGAAGTAGTGCCACTTTCGATGAGGGCTGAGGACAATAGCTTCAACATAAGCAGATGACCGCTCTGTAAGAGTGTAATATGCGTCGAGTTTCGCCCATCCAGCATCAATACAAGGCGCCATAAAAGCGTCATCTGCGTACTCGATTCGTGCAGCCTCAAATTTGCTAAGCAGGAAGTCCATTATAGGTAGCGTTCGATCGATTGCATGCGCGTGACCTTCTGCAGCCTTGGTGGCATCGGTGAATGATTTGAGTAAGTTGCAAATTTTTTTCAGCTCAGCCCAGTCTTGTTCGGAAACTAGAGACTATCAGTGTTATCCTCTCAATTGGGTATATAGCATACGCAAATCAAGCTTAAGGTCCTTCTCCTTTGAGCAGTAGTAATCAATTTGATCTGCGAGCTCAATGGCTCTCTCAATCATGTAGTACTTTGAGTTCCATCTTGTATCGTTGTCATGAAGAAGACCCTTTTTCTCACTGATCTCTTTAAACCTCTGTATCCGTTGTGGACTACATCGGATAAAGACAACGATGTTGTGGAGCTTGCCAAGAGGACCAGCCTTCCTCCACTTCAATATATCAGCGCCTGAAGGCTTGATATATTCGCTCATAGTATCCTTTTTAACCTGGCTTTTCGTAGGGGCTTCGCCGGGTGCGGTTTTTGGGAACATAAACGCATGCGCTGCTAGATTAATGGTATGACCGTTACAACGAAGGCGGTGATGTTTCGCGTCGTATATGATATTGTGCCTCTCATTCAACACTATTAATCATTAGCATTGTTCTCTCAATAAATGGATAGACGTACATTTCTGTAGAGAGTTCATCAACGTATCATTCGAGTCTGCATTGTCTGAAACAAAGTATCCAATCTGGGTGACAATTCCGTAGTCCTCGACGACATTCATCACAATATGGGCCTGATTCTCTCCTGAATGCCTGCCATGTACCTCTCGTAAAGCAACACAATATGAAACCAGCTCGCCATTACTATCAATGAAGTGTGCAACAATACCAAGGATACCAAACTTATTTGGAGAGGACCATATATCGATGGTGAAGTGTATTCTCGAGATAGCTGATTGGAGAACTTGTCGTATACGTCGTTTTTGCGTCCCAAATGTTCGCACCATCCACTCGCGAATCGTTTGATGTGATGTAGGTAAAATCGAGAGGACTCCAGGATTGAGGAATTTGAGCAAGCTAAAAGGGCATAAGATTACCATCTAGGACCACTTAATGGACCACCAAAATTTCAATATTCCCATACAAAATCCGAATTTTCAATTACACCGCATTTGGCCAGGAATGAAGATACTCACAAGCCAAAACCTGTGCTGTATAGTTTATTTCATGAAATTTCAATATCGACTCAATTTTTCCCCGTTCCGCCTCGTGGCCTTGTCCTCTAGCCCTTTGAAATCTTTTCAGTTTCACCTCATCCGGCCCATCCGACTTCATTCACTCCAGTAGGCATATCACCTAATTTACTCATGGAACTCCTGCCACAATGGTTCGGCGTGTTTATACCGAAGACGACGTAGCTGAGGCTATACTCGATATTACTGATAGAGGCCTATCGCCGACTGAGGCGGCCCAGAGACGTGGAGTGCCTCGATCGACCATTTATAGACGACTTTCCGGTCAAGCGAGCAGAAAAGAGTCTACCCACCCCCACCAACGTATTTCTACGAGCCAGGAGGTCCGTCTCGTTCGTTGGCTTCTGCGGCAGGAGTCCCTGGGCTACACTCTCACGCATAGCCAACTTCGAAGCTGCGTCGAAGCCCTCCTCCGTCAACAGGGGGATAACAAGCCTCTAGGCAAGCACTGGACCACCAGGTTCGTCAAACGTCACCCAAAACTATCTACCAAGCTTGGAAAACGTCAAGAAGCCGCCAGATTTGACGGCTTTACTCCGAAGGCGGTCAATTGGTACTTCGATATCCGGGAGAACGAGTACGGCTGGATCAAGCCTGAGAACACGGTTAACGTGGACGAGGGTGGCATAATGGCGGGTTTCGGTAACTCCTCCACAAGTTCTCTACGGGCTTTTATAGGGCATAACTAATTGGTTGTCCATGAGGCCAGGACAGCCTCGTAATCGGGAGCTCTGACCCGAAGAAGAAGGCGTTGTTGAAGGGCGTTCAGTCGCGCACTTGGACCTCGTTTATTGAGGCTGTCACCGCAACTGGCCGCGCTTTAAAACCGGGAATTATCTTTAAAGGAAAAGAGCTGCAGAAGCAGTGGTTTCTTAACGAATTCGAATCGATAGCGGACTGGCACTATATCACATCACCAAACGGCTTGACAGACAACCATATAGCTCTCGAGTGGTTGAAAGATGTCTATCTACCTCAAACAGAGCCTCGCGATGCATCAGATGCGAGACTTATTATCCTTGACGGTCATGGAACCCATGCACAAGTGAGTCTTTTGGTGTTTTCACCGCAGAGTCTCCCGCTATAAGGTCGCTAACGAGCACCCAGGATGAGTGGATGGCTACGTGCTTTCTGAACAACGTCTACTGCTGCTATCTACCAGCGCATTGCTCTCATGGCCTACAACCGTTAGACAATGGAATTTCTAATGTCATCAAAGGTGTGTATCGGAAAGAACTCCAAAAGCTGGCTAGTTTGACCGATTCTGCGCCGGTTGATAAAGTCAATTTTATTCGGTCATACGCGAAAGCCAGAGAGGCGGGCATGAGGAAGAAGATTATCTTATCCGGCTGGAGGTTTACTGGAAATTGGCCAATGAATCGGTACAAAGCTCTAGCGCATCCGGAAATTCAACCGGATAAAGAAAAAGTGCTGGAAGGCTTCAAGACGCCCAGCCCCCCTCATCTGGACTCAGATGATACGCCGGAAACGAGCCGCCAGGTGAGGGATTTGGCCAAACATCGAAGTCGTCCGACCAGGAGGAAGTACAGTAAGATCGCAAAGGGGCTGGAAGCTTTAGAGATGAAGGTGGCCGTTCAGAATGCGCGGATTACTGGGCTGGAGGAGCAGGTGTCCCAGCTGCGGCGAGGGAAGAAAAGAAAGGCGGTACCGAACCCGGACCGACGATTCATGGCTCTAGCGGAGGCTCTAGCGGCTGGAGAATCTCTTTCTAACTCAAAGGAGGCAGAAATTGAGGTGGATGTGGACGAGGAGGTCGAGTCGGTGATTGAGGTGGGTGTCAGGTCAGAGGACGAAAGTGACGACTTTAGGGTCGTAACAAAGCACTGCCAGCGCACACGGAGCGGTCGGAAGATCAAAAAACCACGCAGAGAGTAAAATTTGATCAATTTTATGGAGAGTCTCTTTACTAACTTCGATTTTGATTGATAACGCGGTCTGTTTTTGTGTGCACGAAAATTTAGATTTTGTATGGGAGGATCGAAATTTTGGTGGTCCATTAAGTGGGGGTGTCCATTAAGTGGTCCTGGATGGTAGTATATGAACCATTAATATTAAGTATGTTAGAGCACTTACGCTCGAAAGCTTTCTCTTGTTGGCATACGAAGTGCAATCCCGCAGTCTGCAATCCACTTTACATACAGTTGCTCAAATTTATCAGCGTCAAGATCTGTCGTTTCGTCATCGTGTCGACGGCGTTTGAGGGGATTCGTGTTCTGAGACATCCGTGAGAAGGCTTCCTCAAGGTGATTCCGTGTTTTAGCAGCCCTTTCTTCATTAGGCGTTAATATATCGAGAGTAGTGTGAGATTTAAGGTGCTTGTAGATGTGTGCCGTGCCTCCATTTTCGAGATATTCGGCAGGCTTCCCTTTACAGTCCTTGCAACGCCATATAATCTGACCTTCCGTATTACGGACGATCTGATTCTTTCCGAAGGGCGTATGATCCCATATCTTCGACGTACGCTTCTTCTTCTTAAATTGAGAGGCTAACAACGGCGAAATAGATGTCTCTCCGACATCAGAATCTCCGTTGTTGCTGATAACCGACGAATCAGGGGCTAGGGAAGTCTGGGATGATGTAGCCGTGAAGGAAACGCTAATGTCTGGGCGCTGAGAAGTCATTATTTCGTACAATAAGACTTGTTGATGAAGTAGGGAAAAATTCAGGAGCTGACACGCTTCGTGTAAGGGGCACAGGCCTTATTCGTCCAGAAGCGTTCTTGGAAACCAACAAATTGATTATATTAAAGTCAAGAAGAACTGAATGCTCTCGGAGAGCTGGCGACCTTGTTACATACTCAAATACTTAGGAGTTTGTAGCGAGGCCGTTATTTGGTGGTGTTATTACTATCGGCATCAGCCAAGTGCAGATCAACGTCCCAACCAGGTTACACTTCATTAATAAAAGGTTTTGTAAATTGGGATCTTCATAATGCTTCATATATGGGGAGAGACCTCATATTGATCTAATTACATAGTATTTGCACTATATTTGTGTCAAAAGTAGGGTAGCCCTGATCTGTTTAGCTTCCCTGACAAGGATCTGATGCTCCATCTGTATATAAGGAGCTCTGCTGGCCCCCTCCTATGATAGAATCAAGGCTCTTTTAACCCTCTCTTATGTGCCCCTCTGCTGTGCGTGCCACAATTTGATATCATATTTATACGATATTTGAACGACCATGCACTGTACTACACGGTTTCCGCTGTTGCTTGCACTGCACGGTATAAAAATACCGCGCAGGCAATACGATATTGAATATGATATCGTCTTATTTACGGCCACACTATTTACTTCACTGAGTGATGGAACTTGTTTGGCCCGACATAGTGAACATTCCAGGTCAAATTCACCCTATTGTTCGTCCCATAACCAGCGATCCGGTATGTGACAGACCCCTCAATCCCCGTGCCAATATGGCACGAGTTGCAGCGCCACATGCCGCTCTCCCCCGCCCGGATCTCCTGCGGCGGCTGCGACTCCGGAGTGTCCATCCATTCGCCGTGACCGAGGCGTGGGGACTCGGACTCGAGGTTGAGCTCCTCATTGGTATGGTTTAGGACCATGACTATGAGCTCCCTGACGGCCATTTGGACGTTGATTGTGAGAGATCTGTCAAGTGGCTTGTCCGTATCGATAATCCAGGTTAGAAAATAAACAGTGGTTAATATAAGCGGGGGGACGAATTTTTGCGATGGTTGATCACCATGTTTATTGTCAAAGGAAAGTTCGTCTAATGTAGCATAATGCTTGTTCTCACAACATGTCCCGGCGAACCTTATATTACATAAGGAAAAGGTCGAAACCAAAATTAATGATCACATGCCTGCAAATAATGCGTGTCGTCATTAGAGGAAACTTTACGCCTTCTTCTCAGCCACTTGATGAAATTGATGTCGAGCTGCATCATCATCATCAGGTGACCCTGACAAGAGCAAGGTGCTAAGGTCGTCTTCTATGATGCAAGTTCATAATAGAGGCGTTGCAAGGCGCCTAGATGGCACCCTGGATGATATTTATCTGAATATCAACGCTTTGGCATGCACTTTGACAACTTTAGTCTCGCGATTACTCGAAATGGAAACCCCCGATGTTCGTCAGAAATAATTTGAGGCTAAACAATTATCACAGGCACGCAAATACATTGAGAAGTTGGTATTCTGATGCAAAGTAAGCGAGAATCTGCTATTACATTAATACGTCCCAATCTAGAGCCTTAAAAGCCCACCCTGCTTGATTGTTTCTCCACAGAACCTAGAGATAATATTAATACGTCGCTTCCTCGGCTCCCATCACCGCCAGTAGAATCCGGCCCCCCAAGGCCAGTACTACTGTTCTCCAATTGTATCCGCCGTGGCCGGGGGAGGCTTAGTCCCCTCGCGCTTTACGTAATTCAGCAGAGGGATCGTCAAACCATACATCTCCGTCCGCCCTTCCGGGTCGTGCTGGTTGATCTCGACATTAATGCACACATCCAGCGTGCCGTCATTGCCAGCCCCGTGAGTCTCAAACGCTGCTGCTTTATGAGCCGTACCTGCTCCGACCTCACCCTTGTGAAGAAAGCTGTGCCCATCATTGTCCACAAACTTCTGCGCCTCGCCGTCCAAGGGAGCCTCGGTACCACCATTGGCACTGGCACTGTTGGGGGAATTCTCCGTGATCGTTGCAAAGTTGCGGCTCGGCATCGTGCAATGGTTGTTTTTCGCTGTCTTATTCGAGTCCCCGGGGTCTTTGTTGAAGAGATTGAGCAGGGTGTCGTCGGTCTCGTGGTTCATATGGTGAATCTTGTTCCTGCGAGCTAACAAATTCGCAACCGCTTGAGGTGGAGGTTCGTTGACGATGGCTGACGAGATCACATTGACCATGTAGCGGTGATCTTCCTCGGCGGGAATTTGAAGGTCTGGGTTCGAGTAGAATCGCCCCAGGGCTGCCAGGTGCACATCACCTCCGAGAATAGTGATTCGCACTGAAAAGTCTGCTGCTACCTGTTGAAGCCGCACCATCAACTCGGCGCGTTCCTTCTTGTGAGTCCTCGAGGTGTAGTGATCGTCCAGATCATCCAGCAGATCGATGCTACCATCAAAGTGGTTGAACAGGGCGCCACCGAGACCAAACCGCCGGTTGAGGAACTTCACAGGGCCCATCACTGGGCTTCGGAAGATATTCTCGAGCCATGTCAACCGCTAATAACCTTATCAACCTCTGACCAGTTTCCCGCCAAATTCTCGGATAACGTACCGGGTAAGCAATAGGAATGCCCAGGAGCAGGATCAGGTGCTTAATGGGCGCTCCCGAGTTGGCAGCAGCTGCCAATTCCAATCGCAGCTTTTTAAATACGACCTCGTATGTTTCTGGATAGTTCACCTGATGTCTGGTACGCTGCGCATCTGGTGAGCACTTGTTTCGTGAACGTTCCAAGGGTCACGCCAACCTCGGTTCGCGCGTCAATGCCAACGAGCGCAATTCGTGCACCAAGTCTTGCATACAAGTTGTATGAGTGCTCAGCCACGTAGGGTCCCGGCTTAGGGCCAACAATGTAGAGGGGGTCGTTCTTCGTAGGTGCAACATAGGTGTCGATGAGCTGATTCGGGTCGGGTTCCTGCGTATGTTCTGCGATCGGAGCATGCTCTATACCAAATGAGTCCTCCATTCACCTCTAGAGGAGTCAAAAATACCCACCACTCGTGTAAGTAGACGTTGGGGGTGGCAAATGATGCTGGAAGAGCATGTAGTACTTGTGAGCAGTGCCACCGATGCCCCGGAAGACATCGCAACGCATAAAGTAGTCGACATAGGATCCAAACCCGTCGATGATCTGGACCCTGATTAGTGGATGTCACTCTGAAGAAAGCATCCAAACTCACATCGTGGTCATCCCAGATGTTGATCTGGGGAATCTGCCCATTGGCCAACGCAAAGGGCTCAGTGTTGTACCACCGGATATAATTCTTAAGATGGTATTCGTCGCATTTCACTCGGAGCATTTCAGGGAAAGGGTAGTCCCTCCGCTTCTTCGGATTCCCAATGTCCGTCCATTGCCGCAACGGGCCATCAACTCTGATTCCGTCGTTGTAGATCTGGTCACCACCTCCGATCATGACATGCCAGGGCCTCGCTTTGTGCTTTCTCATCACATCGTTCCACAGCGCCGGGCCGCTCCATGCCGCCTCGTCGGTTCCTACACTGAAGCCGTTGCACGAGTGGAACATGATTCGCATCGATTCGGCTGCAGCAGGGACGAAAAAGTTATTGATGCGTGGCTTGTAGTCGGTCGAGAAGCGCATGTCAGGAATAGCATATTCGTAGTTGGTCTCAGTGGCTTCGATGGGGACGCTGACGTCGAAGGCCCAGAAGGTGTTCCGCGGATCCGAGTAGAGGCAATGCGACTCGAATCGGGTGTCCTCGATTGACTGATGGTCGACATGGTTTTGGGCTGCGGGTTCAGGATGCTTTCCCGGTACAACTCGTCGGAGGGTCAAGAAAGGTTGGTGAAGAAGTTGCCTCCCGCCGCCCTTGACAACAATCAGCACGCTCCCGTGCCAGCGCCCCTCGTGCATGCGACGATAATTCAGCAGAGGCCCGCACACGATCTCCTTGCTGTCAAGAGCCTCAGACCTACCCCCCTGAGTACTACCGGTCTGGACGGGGCCGCGCGTATGGGTGTGAATTCGCGCCGGGTGACACTCAAATGCTGAGGATTCCTGGCGATTCCATCGAGTCGTCGATGCGCATGGATTGCGCTCGACATCGCCGGTGAGCGGTCTCTCTCCGTCACGAACCGGCATGGTTTCCTGCTAAGTGCGAATCAAACAGCTGCGGAAGAGTCACCGGGCGTCAGAAGAGGTTTTTTTTTTTTTTTTTCCCGAACACGCGAGGGATCGAGAGCTTACTGCGATTATCCTGGGAGTTAACAGCTAACGCCTCACGGCTGTCCAAGTCTGCGACCGGGGGACAAATAAGAACAATGCGATCATTCCCTTAGAGGCGCAGACGACCGGCATTCGCTCGCTGCAGGGAATCGTCTCTTCGATAGGAGGACGGGAAGATGCGATGGAAGCTGTTGGGAAGAGTGAACCGAGTAAGGAAGCGGGAAAGTCCGACTACGTAGAGCTTGCTTGGGATAGGGCAGGAGCAAGACACACAAAGCAATGACGCACCGCACGACCAAGGCGAGCTAGGATGCAATAGAGCGGGCGATAGAGTGGATGATGGGTTCTCAAGCTGGGTGGAAACTTGATTTATCAAGATACCTTATCTCCTGAGAGGTCATAAGGCTCCTTTCCGTACCTGGCTCCACTTGACCCCACGTACAAGAAAGCTACAAAGGTTTTGCCTAACGAAGAGTGTGTAAAGGAGTCGCATCTCTGTAACGGATTAACCTCGACTACTGTTACGACTAGTATATTGTCTTTTTAGTGGATGTTTATTGGTTATTGCCCTTCTATAACTTCGTGACTTTTAGTGAGATGCGAGTTAGCTAGTATTGACCTATTACGATACCCTGATTGGCTATACCCTCCCGTAGTGACTGCATTGGAGCCTTATGACCTCTGAGGAGATAAATCTCAAGTGCCACCGCTAAAATGCTACTCCAGTTGCCACCGAGCAACAGCAGGCTAGCTATAGTAGGCTTGAGGAACCAGACTGAGCAAGGCACATTTTGCCGTCATCACGAGGTCAGCGGCTCCCAACAGCCAAACCCGGGCATACTATTACGGGTGTTTGGGCGCTGCCAAGTCCAGCTAACCACGGAAGGCCATAAGGGGCAGTACTAAAACCCCAAATTGATTTTTTTTTTTAGGATGGGGCCACCCCCTCCGTCCGGTGTCACGAGCTCTGATTCTCTGATGTGTCTTATTGGATGTGTGTATGTTCTTTGTTGAGTTGCTTCCCTGCTCTAAGTCCCATATACATCTTTATACTGGGGTCTGACTGGAGTATCACTGCTATAACGATCGCACGCCCCATTATGTAAAGTACACAACGTGACACACCCCTTAGCCGAGGCCATTCTAGAGGACTTGGCTACTCTTTAGCTTGTGGTCTGTTTGTGTTGAACGGATCGCGTGCGCCTTGATGTCCTTAATTGTATGTGTATTGTCCGAACTCCATCCCCCGCCTTCCTCGGAGAGGGGTCTGCTTATCATGCTTTCCTGAATGGGTCTAGGGTTGCCGACAGCTGACTATTAGGTCACACGATACCCCGTGCGACCATCCTACTGTTCAACAGAAGGCTAGTTTATAAAGGAGGTATTTTAATAAATTTTATATTAACGTAGTTGATAAGCGAGTTAGCCAGACAAGCGAGTTAGCCAGTATACTGTGCAGCTAAAAATAGCGTACCCTATAGTATTTTAATCCCTAAATAAATTAGCTAAAAATTAAATAAACCTTTTTCCTAAAATAGTATAACGTAGTTGATAAGCGAGTTAGCCAGACAAGCGAGTTAGCCACAAATCTCAACCTTCATATTTCAATTGCCAATAAAAACACCACAACCGATCTGATCAATTAAAACTAATTACTATCCTTATCCTTAGTGACTTCAATTGCCTCTTGGCAAGTCCTTGCATTATGCCCGGCCTTGCCGCAAGTCCTACAATGCCGAACCTTCGGTCCCTCCGACCTTCCCCGACCACCACTTCTCGACGATTCAGCTACTATCTGTGTATCTACATCTATCTGATCAATTTGACTCTGACCAGTCCCTATAGTCATCCTGCCGCTATCTTGTAGCCGGGTTTTTTTTGCTCTTTTCTTCCGGCTTTGTGTTGCATTTGCCTCTCGAAGGTCTTCGACTTCAGCCTCTAGCAGGGCAGTCTTATGCATATTTCTCATCACTGACTTAGTAAGAGACTGAAGAGCTTCAAGGATCGACTCTGGAGAGCTACTATGATGTCTTCTGATCCGTCTCTGAAGGTATTCTGAATGAGAATCGGCCTCGGTGACAGTCCTTGGTGTCTTTGGGGTCCAAGGTTGAGCCCGGCTTGTATCCTCTTTGGGAGGCGTTGGGGTCTGTAGCCGTATATTAAGCTTCGAGATGACATTTTCTGGGTCGAAGGGAACAAGCCCGGCCCCTCTAAAACCTCCTCGTATATTACTTTCGGTAATAGCAGCTTGGTGGGCGGCATAAAAGGCAGGAAAGAACTGGGTCTTGGTGATGTGGGTTATAGAGCGTCTTATGAGATGCTCAATTTCTCGACCATAGGCCCTTTTCAGCGGCCCAAAGCACCCAATATCAAGAGGTTGGAGTAGATGAGAGGAATGAGGAGGCATATAAAGCGGGATAATGTTCTTTTCCTTGCAATATGCTTCAAAGTCGGTCGAGTGGTGACTTTCGTGACCATCGAGGATCAGAAGGCGATAGGAACCAACTGATCGGTTGATTGTATGGTTATCGAAGTGCTTTAGCCAGTCGAGACCCGTGTCATTGTTTATCCATCCATTTGGAGTCGTGGCAATAGCCCAATCGGCCGGGAGGCTGCTTCCTTCATACCAGTTACGAAGGTGATGCTTGCCTGTAACTATGATGAACGGCGGGATTGATTGACCTTCTGCATTGGCTGCCTCGATCACAGTAACCCATTCTCGACTTCCAGGCTGGACTGATTTTGGCCTTCCACGCCTCTCTGCACTTGTAACTACTTTGCCGGCTGAAATCATGCCCATCATAAAGCCGGTCTCATCAAAGTTCCAGATATCATCTAATCGGATACCATATTTCGCAATTGTATTCTCTACAAGCCTGAACCAATTGCGAATAATAGTCGGATCTTCACATAAGGCTCTCTGATAGTCATATCTCCGCTGATAACGCGATTTAAGCTCTGGTTGCCGCTGAATAAAATTGATAGCCCAGCGCTTGCCAACTGGTGGTGCATCGCGGGCAGCAAGCAGTCGATTTGCCATATCTTCAACAACAGAGATGCGACAAGGGAGTCCTCGCGAATCTAGATCAAGAGCATATTGAAGTACAGTCTCTTCTTCTAGCTTTGATAGCTTCCGTGAGTTTGCCACAGTATCGCGTCGTGATTGTCTACCGTTCTTCCGATTCCTTAGGGTATTACGATCAACTTCATATATCTGAGCAGCGCGTCGGAAACTTAATTTAGGGTCGTTTTGAAGGGCTTGAAGAGCAAGAATAACTCGAGCTTCTTTTGAAGGCTGCGACATATTTGGTGGTTGAGATTTAATTGATCTGATAGTGTTGATGTATGGTGAGGGATTTTTGGCTAACTCGCTTGTCTGGCTAACTCGCTTATCAACTACGTTAGTTAATCTTATTAAGAGGTATTTTTAAAAGATTTTTAAAATTTTTAAATTATATAGAAAACTTTAAAATACAGTGTATTTTACAGTATAAATAGACTTTAAAGTTTATAGCTATATAGGATTTATTTAAAAATCTAAGATAATTAATATAGCTTACTTTAGGACTTATTTATAGGTTACCTAATTATGAGCTATTTTAAGCTTGATTTGAATTTTTAAGAATTATTTAAAAAATAGGTTTTAAGGTGAAAAGTATACTGGCTAACTCGCTTGTCTGGCTAACTCGCTTATCAACTACGTTAATCTTATATAGTTATATTACTTATATCGCCATAATCATTTGTAATCTCTTGGATCCTATGCTCACTTTGCTTCCAATAGGCCAAACCACTATCGACTGCACGTCTTGGAACACGTCCATGATCCGGGAAGTGATGGATGCAACGAAGCCATTCCGATCTGACACTATTTTGCTCGTCGTTGCAAACCCTGTTGATCTGCTCACTTCTATCGCTCAGGAAATGTCTGGGCTTCCCAAGTCTCAAGTCATAGGTTCAGGAACCTCTCTGGATACTGCCAGGCTACGCGGAATGGTTGGGTCTCGAGGTTCGGTGAGTACTCACTATTGCAGCACTCTTTGTTCCCGCCTGTGGTGGCTACTTACCTATCTTTCAGGTATCCCCCTCTTCCATAGGTGTTTTTGTGGTTGGAGTTCACGGAGAAGACCAGGTTACTGCATGGTCGACGGCAACTGTTGGTACAGTCCCCATTTCTGAAGTCCAGATGTTTAGCACTCTTGATCGTACAAGAATTGACAGCATCTGCAAGCATCGATCACAAGTAATCACCCGAGGTAAAGGCTCGGCCCCATTCGGAATTGCTTCTATAGCTGCAAACCTATGCTGTTCTATTCTCTTGGACAAGCGTTAAATCATGCCTGTCTGCCATTTCCAACCTCAGTTCGATTGCTGTCTGAGCATGCCTGCTATCATTGGAAGGAAAGGAATTCTGAGTACCATGCCCCTGTCTTTGGACGATCAGGAGCATAGAGCTATAGCCGCATCAGCGAAGCACTTAAAGAACAGGATTGAGTGGATCCAAGAGTATTGGTGGTAATGAAACATTGTGTCTGGAATTGTCACATTTGCAAGTAATCATTTGAAAATCATTTTGATGGAATCTCATACGATAGTCGATAAAATCTCATAGTCGATTACCATCCCCACCACTTGATGCATCTCGCAAAAATTCATCGCCCCATACAACATCTAATATTTAATGCAGGCAGAAACCAACAACTTTTTCCATTAAAAATGAAGCCACTCGGATTTTATATAGATAATTGCTTGAATTTTACTCTCTGCATGTTTTTTGGCCTCCTGGCCGCTTCGTTTGCGCTGACAGTTCTTTGTTGCGACCGTAAAGTCCTCACATTCGTCCTCTGACCTAACACCCACGTCAATCACCGACTCGACCTCCTCATCCACATCCACCTCTATTTCTGCCTCCTTTGACTTATTAAGAGCTTCTCCGGCAACTAGAGCCTCCGCTAGAGCCATGAATCGTCGGTTCTGGTTTGGTATTGCCTTTCTTTTCTTCCCTCGCCGCACCTGGGCCATCTGCTCTTCGAGGCCAGTAATCCGCGCATTCTGAACGGCCACCTTCATCTCTAAAGCTTCTAACCCCTTTGTGATCTTACTGTACTTCTGCCTGGTCGGACGACTTCGTTGTTTGGCCATAGCCCTCACTTGCCGGCTTGTTTTCGGCGTAACATCTGAGTGCAGTGGAGGAGGCCTTGACGTCTGGAACTGTACCAGCAGTTTTTCTTTGTCCGGTTGAAGTTCCGGATGTGTTAGAGCTTTTGTGATGGTTAATAGGCCAATTTCTTGTTGTCTCTAACTGGATAAGGTAATCTCCTTCCTCATACCCGCCTCCCTGGCTTTCGCGTATGCCTGAAAAAAGTTGACTTTGTCAACCGGCGCAGAATCGGTCAAACTAGCCAGTTTTTGGAGTTCTTTCCTATACGCACCTTTGATGACATTAAAAATTCCATTACCTAACAGTTGCAGCCCCCAATATGTTCGCCCTGTCGAGCAAAACATGTGACATGCTGGTACAATGAGCCCAATATGCCGATTTCCATTGACGTTGTGTTCAAGATTGCACAGCTTGAGGTGAGGGTAGAAAGGCCGGAAGGCAAAACAATTGCATGTATAACATCGTTAGTATTTGTGTCGCAGTCTTGACTGGACTGAATCTTATTCTACTCACTAAGGTCAATCACAAGTTCCGACAAGTACTTCTCCCTCTATGAACGAATATGAACCTCCGAAGTCATTAACTTATGCGGATAACCCAACGACAAGATTCATCTCATCTGTCACGCAAACATCCCCGATAGAGCAGAGCAATCGCCAGCCTCACTCATACAACCTGCATAACCATATCAGACCATCTGACAACACAAATCTGTCTCAAGTTACCCTCCCTTGCAAAGAAGTTGCAGATGACTTCACCGGCTGCTATGGGAGAACGATATACCCCATGTTTCCCGTTCTTAATATGCTGACCGTTAGAAAGAGGTACCTTCAGTTTTGGAACCTGTCCTCCAGAGCTCAAGTACTAGATGCAGTTTTTGAAGCAACTATCAATATTGTATTCGCTTTAGGTTGCGTCACTAGTTCAGAAGTCGAGCCAAATCTCGTACTACAAACCACTAAAATGTTTTACGAATGCGCTCGTGTCATCATACTACTGGATTCACTGGACATTCCAAGCATAGAGGTGTTGAACAGGCACTGGGTGTCACGTGCAAGCAGGGATACTTTTAAGATTACAGCCGAAATGGTAAAACCTCTAAGGGGCAGAACTTGAACATAATACAAAATGAATATACCAATCTGGATCAATGGACCGAATACACGTAATGTCTGACAAGAGGCAGTTCAGTAGCTGGTCTTAAAAAAAATTATCTTAGTTTTACCAAGCACCCCCACCGGTACTACAACATTTTGGCAGTGGCTATGCAGGTTGCACAGACAGTAGGCTTGCATCAAGCTGACCATGCCTAAACAAATCGACTACAAACAGAGATAAGGAGACGAGTCTGGCATCTATGCTTAGCTATGCAAAGGTTTCCATTCTGTCTTGATCTCATACGGCTGACTAACTAGCCGTAGGCGGATGTCTTCCCTCTTTGGGGGGAACAATGTGCTTATGCATGATGAAATTTGTCTACCGCCGCTGATGATCGATGACGAATATCTTGAAGAGGGGCAGGGCGCTCAGCTAGTAAGCAAGCCTTCGTCATATACCGTAATTGGATGATCATGCTAGAGGGAGCTGTATCTGCTAATTTATGATCATAGTGAGTCGAAAATGAGACGACGTGCAATTGTGTTTATACTTGATAAGCTGGCAGCACGCAACGTGGTTTTGTGGTTCAGGCTGTTCAAACTGAAAGCGGAGTAAGCCGAAGTGTTGGAGTTAAACACTAGCTGTCAGGATCACGCTACTATAAGACTAGTTCAAAGTCTAAAACTTCGACAAGTCTTGTAACACATCACGATGGCATGGTAATTTCAGGAAAAACGAGCAATATCATTAATCTCCCCATTTTGACAATCAGCTTAGCTTAACTTGTCACTTTAGGCGCTGTGACATAGTCATGATATCTTGAAAAGCCTCAAGTTGACCCACTGACGGAAGCTATTTGCATGTGATCTTCGATTTTCAGTACGAAAGCCTGGGCGCTAATGATTACCTACGAACTTGACAATGATCTGATCACACCAACAAAATTGCTTGCTTGCGTCAGGAGGCATGACAGTTAGCATAAATTCATTGAGATGGCCGCCGACAATAAATCAGGTTTTCGTAGAATACTTCAGATACAAGTCACACCTCAATTCAATACCCAAACTTTCTCAAATACTTTTATCCTTCATGTATTATAGCAAAGGCAACTATGAAGCCTTTGCTCGACCACTCAAACCCGAGAGCATCGAGGCCAAGAAGGCATGGATCGTTGGCTCTGGCCTAGCCGGTCTTTCCACCGCCGCATTCCTCGTGCGCGATGCTCAGATGCCAGGCAAGAACATCACTATCCTTGAAGAACTCAAGATTCCAGGCGGCGCCTTGGATGGCATCAAGGAGCCCGAGAAAGGGTTCGTCATCCGAGGCGGTCGCGAGATGGACTCTCATTTCGAGTGTCTTTGGGATCTGTTCCGTTCTGTTCCCTCGATCGAGGAACAGGGAGCCAGTGTTCTTGATGAGTTCTACTGGCTTAATAAACGTGATCCGAACAATTCACTCCAGCGGGCTACTATCAAGCAAGGCCAGGACGCAGGGACCGGGAAGCTCTTCACACTCAGTGAGAAGGCCCAGTTGGAGATTATGAAACTCTTTCTCGCCACGAGAGCCGAAGTCGAGAACAAGCGGATTGATCAAGTTTTCAGTCAAGCCTTCTTCAAGAGTAACTTTTGGCTGTACTGGCAGACCATGTTTGCCTTTCAGACTTGGCACTCGGCACTAGAGATGAAGCTGTATCTCCACCGCTTTGTCAACCACATTAAAGGCATGCCTGACTTTTCAACCCTCAAGTTCACCAAGTACAACGAGTACGAGTCTCTTATTCTGCCTCTGAAAAAGTGGCTCGAGGACCAGGGCGTGACTTTTCAGTACAATACTAAGGTCCAGGACGTTGACTTTGACATAGAAAAGGACAAGAAGACTGCGACTTTCATTCACTGGGTTAAGGATGGAGAGAAGGGTTACCAAAGTCTTGGATCAAACGATCTTGTTTTCATGACGATTGGCTCGTTGACTGAAAACTCTGCTTCTGGTGATCACCAAACCCCAGCTAAACTTGACGACGGTCCAGCTCCCGCATGGGATTTGTGGCGTCGAATCGCAGCCAAAGACCCCTTATTCGGTCGCCCTGGAGTTTTCTGCGATAACATCTCTGCCACAAAATGGATGTCAGCAACAGTGACCACTTTGGACAAGCGAATCCCCGAGTACATCCAGCAAATCTGCAAACGAGATCCCTTCAGCGGCAAAGTCGTAACTGGAGGCATCGTTACAGCTCGTGACTCCAGCTGGATCATGAACTGGACGGTTAATCGTCAGCCTCACTTCAAGAACCAGCCCGAGGACCAGATTGTTGTTTGGGTCTATGGTCTTCTTGTTGAGAAAGACGGCGACTACGTCAAGAAGCCGATGCAGGACTGCACTGGTGAAGAGATCACGCAGGAATGGCTATATCATCTAGGAGTTCCAGAGAGCGATATCCCTGATCTTGCAGTCCAGGGCGCTAAATGCGTACCAGTCATGATGCCCTACGTCACATCGCTTTTCATGCCGCGACAAGCAGGTGACCGTCCAGATATTGTCCCAGCTGGGGCTGAGAACTTTGCCTTCATTGGCCAATTCGCTGAGACTACGCGCGACACTATCTTTACTACCGAGTATTCGGTTCGTACAGGCATGGAGTCTGTATACCAGCTTACTGGAGTCGACCGTGGTGTTCCGGAGGTATTTGGTTCAACGTATGATGTGAGAGTTTTACTGGATGCCATGTGTCATTTGAGGGATGGCAAGGAGTTGGCTACGTGGTTGCCAGAGCGTATTCGCAAATTCTTTGTCAACAAGTTGGAAAGGTCACAGATTGGGCAGTTGATGCACGAGTACCATCTCATTTGAGTAGCAATATTTGCTGCAAAGTTATCACTTAGTCATGTAGCGGTAAACCTTTCTAGTCTTGGTATAATTTTCAAGGCAATTACTACACCGGCGTGACAGAATGGCTACACCGGCGTCACTCTTACACAGGCGTCGTTTTTATGGCCTCTGATTCGCTCTTTTTTCCATCGACCCACAGGTACATCCGCGCAAAGGCGGTGAAGGCAGCTCCCTTAACAAGTCCTCGCTTTTGATAAACCAATCGGGTCAACCAGTTCTAAAGCGAACATCACAACAAGGTCTAATTTTCACTGCAGAACCAGACCAATTCAAGTATGCCCTGGAGGGCAGCTATCTATCTCGCTATCCTCTAACTACTATCGAAGGAAGTACCTCCTCGTCGCTGTCAAGCAGCTCCCACTGACTCCTTCGCCTACGAATGCTAGGTTGCGTCTTCCGTCCGCTGGCACGCACTCCTGTAGTTCGTCCACCTCCAAGAACAGCTGACCGGCTGCGCGTTTGGCGCTGGGATGAGGTACTGGCCTGGCTACTAGCTGTTGGAAAATCTGGGAATCCCCCTTATCTTCAGGATTCAGACTATTAGTCTGAAAGTCCTAGATTTAAAGTTCAAAGTCCTAGATGAAACTATCTAGAGATATAAACCTGAGAAGAGCTCTCATCTCAATAATAAATAACTAAGTTCCATAAATATATATATATTCACCCAGCACTACTGCGCAATATAAACAAAACTAGCCTGGCTGCTAACTTGTTGGCTCGATTCCAGTGGAAGCCTGGCTAGCGTTGGCCTATTAAGACGTCCTGGTGGTCGACCTCGTCTGCGCCCTGTTGCCTGGCTTGCTGGTTTTCTGGCCGGCCGGCTATCAGTTTGACAGCTTGCCTCGATTGCTAGCCGCGCTGGAACGGCCTGTGTGGTGTTCTTAGGTCTGCCACGGAGAGCAGTTGCGATCCTAGGGTCGAGGATTCGTCGGTATGGATCTTGAGAGGATGGCTCTCGTAGTCGCCACCGCGGATGGACCTCCCACCTAGTGAAAGGCATGCCACTCACCAGCTTTGAGTATATCTTGTGGCAACAGGGGATACCAAGCTCGGTCGAAACCGAGCATTCCTCGCCGCAATCCCCGAGAGGGTCAGGAAACGGATTCTTTCCTGTCGGCATTGCTTTCTTTGCCAGCCGGTATTGTTTCGTGGTCAGTCCGAGACCCTTCGAAGAGAGCGCTATCCGGAGTTCGCCAAGATACTCCGAGCTGGACCCCATATACTCTCGTGCGGTAAGTACCTCATCCGCTGCGCAGGCATCGTTGAAATCTCGCTCTTGGTCCTTCATCATGTCCTGCATAGCCTCAAACAGGCGATAGAGATTGCTCATACCATTCAGAAGATAGCTCTTGATGTTGTTATTGCTTGCTTCTGTCCCAGATGTGACGCGGACGCCGAAATTGCGATACTTCCGGATGAAACAGCGGGCCCATTGGGCCCTGACGGGCATGTAGGTTCCATGGAGATACCGCAAGATAGCTCGCTGGTCGTCAAACTCCTTACAGAGGTTTGCCCATGCCTCCTCGTGGGCCTCCTCGGTCTCAGCAAATAAGACGAGCTTCCACATGATGAGAACTCCTCGATAGTTATGAGGGATAGCCTCGGTTATTGGCGTATGAACCAACTCTCGGCCTTGGGGGCTTAGTTGAGCCTGTGGCTGCGGGGTAGTTGCCTCTCTGTCGCTGGTATCAGGACTGCTACTTTTGCTGGTGCTGCGGGCCCTAACCCACTTCTGCTTTGACTTGAGCAGGACGTTCGAATTGATGTGGTGGATACACAGCTACTGCTGTACATCAGGGAACTGGTCGTTCAATGCGGCTTTCATCTGGCCGTCGAAATCGGTGACGATCACATCCGGTTGCCGGATGGAGTGCTGCTCTGCTAGCTGCCGAATGCTCCCGGAGAGAAATTGGAACCCTTCTCTCCTCTCGTTATCTATCAGACCGAATGCAGCGTTATAGACAGAGCCAAGCCATGTCTGCCCCGTTGCTTGGAATAAGGGAAGCTTGAAGCGGTTGGTGTTATATGTGTTGTCGAAGCTGATGACCTCGGGGAACCGCTTCCACATCTGGAGGCAGTAAGGAAAGGCCCAGACAAGGCCAACAAGATGGTTTGGCTCATCGCCCCCCCACTTAACGAGATAGGGAATCTTCATCTCGTCAAGCAGCTTGATCAGGGCTGCAGTAGGAGTGTGGCCGTCCAGCTTGTCTCGGTTGATACTAGACCTGGCGTTATAGATGTCTTTTCGTGTAAAGGATGACTCGAGATGCTGCTCCTGGACGATAGCACGTACGTCACGGGCCCGAATTCCGACCCGGCGGCTTGTCGATTCGACCGTTGTCCTGATAGGCTCGGTGAGTCTCCGATGGGAGGGATGAGCAGATGGCCCGATGCTGCGGCTGTGGTTATGCTGGCTGTGTTCGAGGTTCGAGTGTTGTCGTAAGAGCCACTTCCCCTCCTCTAACGCTTCGGCAACAACCATCCATTTACATCCACACTTTCGAGACTTCCGTCGTCGAAGACCTGCGCCTTGACTAGGCGCTGGTTCTCCGAATCGATCGCATTGGAAAGTGTACCGGATCCTCCGGCCCTTGTATGAATGGGCATTTCGTCGAACAATACCGAAGCCATTAGCCTTTGCGAAAGTATTCACCCACTCGAACAGGACTTCGGCTGACGGCGCTGGGTCGCCTGGGATAGGTGGGTTCGGAATCGCGTCAGGGACAGGCGATGACGAGCGGTCAGGCAAGGGTGGCGAGGTTATAGCTGGAGAGTGCCTGTCTTGGGGAGGCGAGTAGGGCGGGGGTGATTCGAGTGCATCTGAACTGAGCGGCGAGTACCCCCATCTCTCACGCCATTGGCGGACTTGTTCGTATGACCGGACGAGCTCGAAGGTCAGTCGCCTGTCTGTCCCAATAACCTCGCGCACTAGCCTGAGGGCGGACTGAAACTGGGGCCTTGTTGGAGACGATTGCTCTTGTGCTGGTTGCAGTGGAGAGCAGGAACTCAGTTGTCGATTTCCGGGCCTGTTATAGGTATTCTTACTCGCTGCTGTCGTCCTCCTTGGGTTGGGAAATCGTTCGAAAGGTGAATCTCTTGATCGAATCGTAGCCCCCATGGTGGCTCGTTCAGCGCGCGCGACCCATGGGGCCGTGGAGCAGTCGTGAACGTCTCTGGATACGAGGCGAAGAGATTATAGAGTGCCTCATCGTCTCCGACGCCATAGTGTCGGCCAATGCTCGTCCCTGTGCTATTAGACGAAGGTGGTCTTGAACTATCAGATTGGTCCTGCCGCTGTCGTTTTCGAGGACGGAATTGATAGCTTCGTTGTCGTTGGTTGCTTAGGGAGCTAGATGGATACTCGGGCTGGGACATGACGGTCTGGATCGCGATAGGGTGTGTCGCATGCACGGTGAGAATATGATTAAAAGGGTACTTGTTTTGACGGTGAAAGAAGGAAAGAAGGGTCTCATTTCAGCAGAAACGAAAGTCCTGCTTTGCGATGCAGATGGTTTAAAGATGAGGCCGTTGGCGATATCTGATACAGCCTGTGTTCGAGGGTTGGTCTCAGCAGGGGCCCAACACAGGACACCCCCAGCACTTTGACCTTAACAAATACCGTATCTTTCGAGAAAAACCATTCTAAGTAGGCTCTACATGTCAGACACGCGTGCTCATATAATGATGGAGTGGATGATCAGAAGATGGAGAAGTGCATATCGAGTGTGGAGAACCGTGAATGATTGATTTAGGATCATGAGCATGTCTCTGACTGATCTGTAGATGTGTTGTGTCCTTCTTGTTCTTCGTTCTCCCTCCTCGTCTCAATATCTGAAGAGGAAAGGCCAAGATATGAGACCTGCCGATCCTGCAACAGATCTGTAATGCTGTTCAGACAATTCTGGTATCATCGTGAGACATCGTCCCTTGAGGTGGCTGCCTGTGTAACACCATCTTGCATGCCACTTCTCTAACACTACACGCAGCAAAGAGGTAATTAATGTAGTAGCTAGCTGGTGAAGAGCTTCATGGGGCGCGTCGATCGTCGCGGTGGGGAGCTAAGCTAGAGGTACAACGAGCGGTGGTGGCAGAATCTAAATGCACTAACAAAAAGGGATGGGCCAATCAGAGGCCATAAAAACGACGCCTGTGTAAGAGTGACGCCGGTGTAGTAATTGCCACCACGAAATGGAAGAACAGATGTGATGTTGTGTAGGGTCTCGACTGGTAACTCTCCCAACCGACCCATTCTCAGACTGACGTTTCTTATGTCACGAGAGTTCTACCTCATGAGAGCGTGGGTGATATTTATGTTGTATGAAAAGGTCCAAAATAATACTATAGCGATCTCAGTATGATGAAGAGCGGGCCAAGCATCAGTAGTCGACCTCTGTAATTTCACCAGGATTGCCCAAGACTGACCAAACGTGGCCCGTTTCGGACGTTTCCCTCGACCTTCCATTATGGGCAATCCATCGGGATGGATTATGGGATGAAAGGATCCAACATGCAGTCTCAAGTTGTTCGTGTTGTCACCAAATGGATGCATCGGTACTGTAGCCCATCCGGTTGTAGTTTTCTTTTTTGTTCTCGCAGTCTTTTTATTCTAGGAGTCCTTTGCCTATTTCAAAACTGCCATTTATTTGCCACCAGCACGATGAGTTTAAACAAGGTACCCAATACTTGGATGGCTGATGCTACTGAGATACGTCCTAGGACATACTGCCTCCGCAGTAGGCATGCTTACCCATGCAGTACCCACCTGCCGTACGTACCCACCTACCGTACAGCAAAAAAAAAATTCCCCCATACAGAATACTATTTTTCAACCATATGTTGAAAATTCACCAAAAATAAAACCCGTCAAATGATTTTCGAATTTAGTTTTAGAATAAAGTAGATTTTAATATTTTCGCGGTATTTTGACTTCACGCCCTGCGCGTGTGCGTACCTCACCTAATTCTTCCTCCTCCGAATTTGAACTCTCAACTTCTTCCATCCCTCCTACCTCGATCACTTCCTCAACAGCATCCGCCTCTTCAATTGCTTCGTTTGCCTTGGAAATAGTCTCACCAGTTACCAGAGCTTCTGCCAATGTCATGAATCTTTTATAGGGATTCGGTATCGCCTTCCTCTTCTTGCCTCTGCTCAACCGGCCAACTTCCTCCTCCAGACTGGCTATTCTGGTGCTCAGAGAGGCGATCTTTGACTCTTGAGCTTCAAACCCTTTCGATATCACAGAATAGCGCCTTCTTGTTGATGGGCTCTTGTTCTTCCCCATATCTCGGATGTGGCGGCTGGTCTTTGGCGTATTATCAGAGTCGACTTGCCCGTCTCGGTGGCCGTCCGACCCGGGCGTTGCTTCCTTCTTGTCCGGCTGAATCTCAGGATGTATGAGCGCTTTCCGCCGTGAAATCGGCCAGTTTCCAGTCACTCTCCAGCCTGAGAGTATATTTTTCTTCGTCATACCCACTTCCCTGGCCTTGGCATAGGCCTTGATGAAGTTGACCTTGTCTACCGGCGCAGAATCGGTCAGGCTGGCGAGTTTCTGCAGTTCTTTTCGGTAGGCAGCCTTGGATACATTGAAGACGCCATTATCCAGCGGCTGCAGCCCATGAGAGCAGTGTGCAGGCAGGTAACAGCAATATACGTTGTTCAAAAAGCACGTAGCCATCTACTCATCCTGGATTTTCAGTCAGCGCCGTCAGCGGCATTTCTGATCTAGAACAGGTAGATACTCACAGATACATGGCTTCCATGGCCATCTAATATGATGAGCCTTGCATCAGACTCATCCGCCGGTTGCGTTTGAGGCAGATAGACCTCCTTGAGCCACTCGACTGCGATATGGTTGTCCGTCCAGCCATTGTCGGACGTGATATAATACCAGTCGGCGATCCCCCGGAGCTCGTCGATAAACCACTGTTGCTGAAGCTCTTTACCTTTGAAAATAATCCCCGGCTTCAGAAGATGACCATCTGCGGTGACGGCTTCGATAAAGGTAGTCCAAGTGCGGGACTGCGAGCCCTTGAGGAAGGCCTTCCTCCTAGGATCGCTACTGCCAATGACCAAGGAATCCAAGCCTATATTTTTCAGTGGATTAGTGAGTTTGGTAGCAAAAATGATCAATACTCACCAAATCCAGCCATGATACCGCCCTCGTCAACATTAACCGTGTTCTCCGGTTTGATCCAGCCATATTCGCTCTCCCGGATATCAAAGTACCAATTGACGGCCATTGGGGTAAAGGAATTGGACCTTGCAGTTTCCTGGCGTTTCCCCACCTTCGTCTTGATATCGTCATGGCGTTTAATGAACCTAGCTAGCCAGTGTACACCGATAGGCCTTTCCCGTCCTTGCTGTCTCAAGAGGGCAGCAACGGTGGCGCGAACTTGACTGTGAGAAGGAGTATAGCCCAAGGCCTCTTGTCGAAGTATCCAGGTAACCAATCTGGACTCCTCCGACTTGGATAGCAGCTGAGCAGGCTGGGTGACCTCGGATTTTGACGGTAGGCCTCTTAATCGGTCAGAGAGAGTGGTCGGAGGCACGCCGTTCTTCTGGGCGGCCTGGTTCTGGGAGAGGCCATTTTCTGTGACATCTAGTATGGCCTGGATAACATCGTCCTCCGTATAAGATGATTGAGGCATGTTTGAGGTGACCAAGGAAAGATGGGGAAGAGAAAAGGTTGGATGAAGCTTCGAGGAGGCTGGTTGATAAGGGAGGCATTTTGAGACATTTTATATTAGTTCCGTGCGACCACACCGCAAGCGTCGCTGTGGAAGCAAAGTGGAAATATTAAATTCTATGCAATTCTTAATGTAATAGACATTTTCTTATTAAAATATCTTTCATTTTGATAACATACTCTATAAGTGAAATTGGGCATTTTGTATGGGGAAAATCTTTTTTGGTGTACGGTAGGTGGGTACGTACGGCAGGTGGGTACTGCATGGGTACATGCTGGCGCATACTTCATTAATAAGAATTAGCTCATTGACAAAGGATTTATAAATAATTACTATTCATCAATTTGTTCAACCTTGCATGACATAACGATGATTACACCAGAGGGACAAAAATCAGACGAACTGTTGTTTATATTGCACAGTAGTGCTGGGTGAAATTTTTTTGTAAAACTTGGTTATTCATTGTTGAGACGAGAGTTCTTCTCGGGTTTATATCTCTAGTTGATTTCATCTAGGACTTTGAACTTTAAATCTAGGACTTTCAGACTAATAGTCTGAATCCTGAAGATAAGGGGGATTCCCAGTTTTTTCAACAATAGTTTGGCTGTGAAAAGTTGGAAATTAAAGCTACTGGTACCCTGCTCGTACTGCTATGATGACAGGGATAGGGTGGGGCGGGGTACGGATTGTGGCCTTATGAGCTCTGACGGGCAGCCTGTGGTCGCCATGAGATTTAGTCTCTTGTACTGCTCAGGAGCGGTGGCTGACCACCATGCTTCGAATACTTCTTTCAGTTTTTGTCTTTCGATCCTCCGTACGTAAGCTAGCGTCGGCTTAGCACCTTCGGGCTCAGGGAGCGATGATGCCGCTTTTGCCAGCTTGTCGGCCTGTTCGCTGCCAGGGGATGTCGGAGTGTCCTGGTACCCAACGAACCTGGATGGCACCATGCGATGTCGCCAGAGCCTGGAACTCGAGAAAGACGTCTTGAAAGGAGCCAGAGGGTGTGCCTCGTAAGCACGTGGCAGCTGCCAGGTTGTCTAGGCATATGTAAATGTTCTGTGTTGCTAATTCTCGCAGGTTTAGGGCAGCCTTCAGGCCCTCTAACGCCCCGGTAGCTTCAGCATCGAAAGCCTCAGCGGGTCCAAGGCGACCCGATCCGTCAAAGATTGGGACCTTGTCCTGATGAATGGTGAAGCCATAGCTGGCAGCCCCTTCCGAGGACAGAGAGCCATCCGAGTATACAACCAAGGTGAGGGGGTCGAGTGACTCGACCCAATGGGAAAAGGCATCAGCCGATTTGTCTTTTGACGCCATCTGAAGCGGAGGCAAAGGCTCTTGATGGAAGCGTCGCTGGACGAGTTTCGGTCGCGCGCACGGCGCAAGGAGCTCATCTGTGCGTCGAAGACGTGTTCTGAAGCTGCACTCTACCTGTGCTTGATATCTTCGCTTGATGAGGTCGTGGTAAGCAGGTTGGCTGGGCGGGCGCGTTCGACTCGCCAGAGGGTGGGCCTCATCAAGCGATTTGAGCCGCGCAGAGAATCGCAGTCGCCGTGCTTCGAGGAGTTGCGCGACTGGCGGTATCCCACTTTCTCGGTGGGGAGCAGCAATAGGTGTTGTCTTCCAGACGGGAAGTATAGCTCTCATAGACTGGTTCATGGCCTTGGTCATTCTCTGTATGAGATGCTGGTTGATTGACGATAGGTCTTTGGTAGGCTGACTCCATTGCGGCCTGGTTGTGCCCGGGTACCAGGCCTCGGCGCCATAGAGTAGCACGGGCTCGACACATGCCCTGACGGCGCTTCGTACGGCGGCCGGCAGCGGGCCGTGTTTCGTGTTGGTAAGTCCTCGTAGATGGTAGACCACAGCTTGGGCTTTTGTCGCCCAGTTTTCAGCATGGACTCGGAACGATAGCCTGCTATCAAGCAGATTCCTAGCCAACGTAGGGCTAACTCGGGATGTTTCTCGATATCGCCGTGACGTACCGCCGGGGCGGTCATGAGTTTGCTACGAGAGAAGTTCATGACTTCAGTCTTCTTCGAGTCGAAGGAGACACCGTTTGTCGCGCCCCAGCACACCATCTCATCGATGGCCCCGGAAGCCATAGCCGTAGTTTCGTCTCCTGTGTCACCTATGGACAGGATAGCTATGTCATCTGCATAGCCGAAGCGGCCTTGGGGGTTGCCGAGTCGGTAGATGGGCTCTGTGTAGAGTAGGAAAAGAATCGGCGATACTGGCGACGCCTGAGGGAGGCCATATTGGAGAGGAGAGGAGGGTGTGAGGGTGTCTTGATATCTGACACGGGCCGATCGGCCACTGATGAAGGATCCAGCCCATCTAGCGAGATGGTCAGGCCATCCTTGTTCACGCAATCGCAGCACCAATCTGTTGCGCGAGACGGTATCGAATGCGCCTTGGATGTCCATTGTGACCAGGGTGGCCACCTTTTTTCGAGCAAACGCCTCTTCGATATCATGGATCAGGGCAGGCTGGCGATCAATTCAATTCCATCAATTTCGCCCTCGCGTGGCGTTGCGTTGACAGCTTACTCAGCATTTGGCCCGTGGAGTTGAACCACCGCATCTGCAAATTGAATTGGTGGCGTTGAATTGAACATGTTGAACCTCATACGCCCCCCGAGATGCCCAACACGTTATTCGCCATCGTCTCGGCCATCTTCCTCTGTCTCCCATATAATGCTACTCCCAACCTCATCTGATACGTCAACCAACGTATCCACCGCGTCGATTAGGCCATTCCGCACCCATGACCTTAGCGTCTGTGTCATCCCTATCGTGCTAGCCTCCAGTCGAGTCCGCAGCGGTGAGACCATTTGCCCAGCAACACTAAACAAACGCTCGCACTCTGCCGACATAGGCGGTACCGAAAGCAGGTCAAGAGCCATTCGCGACAGTCGAGGGTAATCTTTCCGTCTCTCCCACCAATATTGGATGGGATCCGTGACAAGAGGGTCGCTCTTAACGTCCGGACTCGACAGCCAGTGGTCATATTCATCATGGTCTGCGTTCACTGACCTATCCAAAGGACATCTGCCTGCTAGAGACGAAGTTCTGTGTGCTCGGTGTCTTTCGAGAGCACTCATTGCCTTTAAACGCTTGAATGGAGGTTCCTCATCTGAATTCGAAACATTCGGTAGTGATTTATACTCTTCCTCCCACAGAGTCTTCACCATTCTTTTGCCTCCTGAAGCCATGGCAGCTGTGCTTTGTCGGTCCACGTATTCTCGAAATATCCCCAACGTGAGGCCGGATTTAGAATGGCGGAAGCATAGTAAGCTGGCGTCTCGTCCAGTTTCGTATAGTACTCGTTCAACTTATCCCACCCCAGGTTGATGTTTATCCTGAAGTGCTCAGGATCCGGGTAATTCTCTGCTGCTGCTTTCCACTCCTCCAGACGTTCCATCAGAAATTCATACGTTGAAGCAACATCCCACATATTGCCATATGCCTCAATACGGCCACCTTTACGTACCCGGCTCTGAGCATCTCCTTCAAGCATCCGGAGTGCCTCCTCGAAATCAAGCAGCACCTTGTCCATCAACTCAATTACTTTCCAGTCCTTCTCCCCAAGAAGACTCTCCTCCCGGAGACAGAGCGGTATCTCTTCCCTCCGTCTAGCCCCGTTGCGGCATTCCTTGTTGAATTCAAGCGTGACCTTCTCAACTAGGTCCTCCAGAAAAGGACGCAACAAGAGACCGCGTCGCATCATATACAGGGTCGACAACCACCGCGTCTGGTTATCGCGAACAACGTCGACAGGCTTCCTTGCTCGAATCTTCGGGTTGTCAGAATGCTGAAAAAATTCTTCCTGCAGCGCACGGAGACGATAGATCAACTTGTCAGACCGATGGATCCAATGGACCAGGTTATGGAGCTTCCCAATGGGACCTTTCTTTCGCCAGATCTCATGCTGGGCAGCGCCAGAAACAGATTCTCCATCAATTTCTGCTTCAAAAGCCTCAGCTTTATACCCAAACAACAGGGCTTTCACCACCAAGTTGAGCACATGGCCGAAGCATCGCACTCTCCGTTTCTTCGGATCGAATCCCAGCGCCTCCGCAATGTCCTCCATTGCTGTATCCATATTCCCGGCGTTGTCAAGCGTGATGTACCCCACCCTATCGAGTATCTCATAGCTCTCCAAGATCTCGAGGATCTGGGCTGCAATATTTCCCCCCGAATGGCAATTCTTCAACTCTGGTAGGCCAAGGACCAACTTCGACGGGATTCCATTTTTGTCAACATAAAAGCAGACAATCCCATACAGAGCATGCCGATTCCTTGAACGCCAGCCATCGAATGCAATATGAATTTGACCTGGAACACTCCTCAGGTGGTCGATTATGCGCAGGCTGGCGGTCCATTCCATTTCCATCCACGCAGCCTCTTGTAGAATGGATGGACGTCCATGTAGGCCCACCTTGGATGGAATGGATGGAAATGGACGCTAAGAGTGGGCCCGTGGAATGGATGGACGTGGAAATGGAAATGCGTGGACGCTATAAAGGGACAGTACACGTGATCCTCCCACCCGTTGCACCCCGGGCCTCCGCAAAGCTCATTTCAGCTAACAGATCAGTCCCTGGCACCTTTACATCCTCAAGGAGCTTCTCCGTGCTCTTAATATAGCCTCCGCAATGCCATGATCTCACCGTCTGTGTCATCCCGATCGTACTAGCATCCAGCCTGGCACGATCGTCTCGAACCATTCGACCGCATGTTGAGAAGAGCCTCTCAACATCAGCAGACATAGGAAGGACAGAGAGCACATCGAGAGCCATTTGTGACAGACGTGGATACTCTTCCCGTCTCTCATACCAATAGCTAATAGGATCTAGGATATTCTGGTCGGACTTGTGGACGTCACGGAACCAATCGCTGTATTCGTCGCCAACAGCATGTGTAGAACTGCTCGCCGCGTCCTCGGCTTGCAACAAGGTAGTCATCGATGAAGGTGGCTGTAATAGAGTCGGGGCCTGACGAGAATCTTCACGATACTCGTCAAAGGGATTCCGATATATGCGCCGCTTCTTCGTGACCGGCTCGCCGCGTTCTCGATCTCGAGAGATAATTCGCGGCTCGTAGTGAGACCGGTATAGTTCTTCTACAAGGGACTTTGCAGTTTGGATCCAGTCTAGGCGGTCTGCCCACACGTCCTCGAAATATCCCCAACGATACGCTGGGTGAAGTGCAATGGCGGCATAATAAACCGGCGTCTCGTCAAGCCGCGAGTAGTACTTGTCAAGCTTTTTCCAACAGAGGTTAATGTTAACCTTGAAGTGCTCGGGATCGGGATATCGATGGGCAGCAGCCTTATATACCTCCATTTTGCCAAGGAGATATTCATAGCCAAGCAGGGTATCCCACGGACACCCATATGCCCCAATGTATCCTTCCTTCCGCTTGCGCTGCTGACCGTCGCCTTCGAGAGTAATCAAGACGTGCTCGAAGTGTTGAAGGACCTCGTTAAATAAGGAAATAATAGCCCAGTCCTTCTCTTCGAGTTTGTTCTCGTCCCTGAGGCAGAGCGGCACCTCGCTGCTTGACTTCTTTCCCCTCAATACTAACCCCTCCCACTCGCTCTTCTGCTCATACCAAAGGTCCTCGAGGAAGTCCTTCAGGAGAAGGGCACGCCGAATCATATAAAGAGTGGAAAGCCAACGGGTAACCACATCAATGATAACATCTAGAGGTTTCTTCGCTCGAACCACCGGATCGTCAGACTCGCTGTACGCCGTAAGCTGAAGAGACCGGAGGAGATTGGTAAGCGAGTCTGAGCGGTGGATCCAGAAGATGAGGTTATGAAGTTTCCCAACTGGTCCTTTCCGTCTCCATAGCTCGTGGGCCTTCGCGTCAAGGGTCTCGTTCCCTTGGATATCATCCTCGAAGGCCTCGGAATTATGGCCAAAAAGAAGTGCTTTAACGGCGAGATTGAGGATATGGCCAAAGCAGCGCAATCGCCGAGTTTTACCCTCGAAACCGAGCGCCTTCCCAATTTCTTCCATCGCCGTGTCGTTATTGCTGGCGTTATCGAGTGTGAAATATCCTACCTTGTGGGTTATGCCGTAGCTTCGAAGGACCTCGACCACGTGGGTGGCGATATTGTCACCAGAATGGCGGTCGACAAGTTCAGGAAGGCCAAGCACAAGCTTTCCTGGCTGGCCAAGGGTGTTGAGAAAGTAGCAACAGATTCCATACAAAGCGTGGCGATTATTGGACCTCCAACCATCGAACGCAATATGAAGTAACCCTGGAGCTGTCGCTAATACTCGCTTGATCTCAGCCTTGTTTTCCTCGTACACCTGAAGAATACGCCTGCGGACGGTATTGTGGGTAATATGCGCTTCGGTTGTCTTCACGAGTGGATTGAGATATTCGAAAGCGGCGCGGAGGTATGGATCTTCACTTTGTCGGAAAGAAGAGTTGCTGTTGATGATCCACGAGACTACCAAACGCTGGAAGTCTAGCCGATCAAAACGGCCAATGATCTGGTTTGCAATCTGCTGCTCTCGCGCGTCACGGGTATTCAATTTCATCATCTCGGCGATATTCCTCGATGGTGTCTTCTCCTTTGCTTTGCTAGGCGGCTTCCGTCTTCCGGAAGGGTCACAGACCTTGTGGTCATTCCAAAGATGGATCTCCGCGTTCTGCGTACCGCTCGAGGCCGCCGAATGAGGGTTTGGCCTGCGACTGTCAACACAGACCTTGCAAACCCATCGCCGCTTTGTATCGTCATCGCTCTTCTCGATATCGTAGCCGAATTGCCATATCCATGACGATGTAGACGCACAGCGTTGGGATTGCGTGTAGCCAGGGAAGTCTTTCCAAGGGAAGAGGTCCCACGAGTTCTTCTTATCCTCTTGGTCTGGCGGCTCGAGCACCATAGAGCTGATAATTGGGCTCCCAGCCATTCTACGCGGTACAAAATGCAGTTGCAAGAATGCAGTTGCATAGAGACGCTTGAACGCGGCACCGTGACGCGAAATGTCCACGACCCCATGGCTGTTATGTTCTGTTTAAAGATACCTTAATTTGTATGTGAAAATGCCTGGTATATAGGTACTTGAGATCTCTACCGACCATGACCAAGTTGGTCTACCCTGAATTACAGGGTATTTTGGGGACTAGGCTAGGGAACCCCCTACCAGTCCATACCCCTGCTTCCATTTCCACCTATCCATTCCACGGAACCCTGTCGTGGATGGATGGATTATGTAACGGCCAGCTCCATGGAATGGATGGAAATGGATGCACGGACCATCCATTTCCACGCCGTGGATACGTGGACGGTGGACGTGGAATGGATCGCCAGCCTGAATGCCTTGCCACCCAGTATAGTCCTCATCAATGCCAGTCTTCTGACTGGCCTTAGCTGTCGATTTGGGTCTTTTACCTTGCAGTACAGGCTCTTCCTCTTGTGATATGGTTTCTGCTAGTGTGGTGGCAAAGTGGTCGACCATATCCACACTCTCATCACTAATAGTAGCATTGAGGGCTGCTGTGAGAGCCTCCTTAGATGGAGCAAGAAGGAAGGATTGCAAGGAGAGGTTAATGATATGACCAATGCACCGGATTCGACACCCCTTGGGGTTGAAATCGATCCTCTCTATGCCAGATAGGATCCAACTAGCTAGGGGACAAGCATACCTGGAGCTCTGCCTTCAATTTCTCTGATAGTGCTTCCAAACACTTATTATTTGAAGTTGCATTGTCCCCTGTGTGGTAGCCTACTCTCAATATATCGAAGTTGCGTAGGACTTCCACAATCAAGGCTGCCTGGGCCTCACCACTATGGCTGAATGGACATTCTGGCAGTCCTAAGAGCGCCTTTCGAAGTGCGTAGTTATAATTAACCCATTGGGCACACACTGCTAGCATGGCATGGCGATGCGGTGATGTCCAGAGGTCAGTTGAGATGTGGATCATCGATTGAGAACCCTGAATGAGATCTCTAAGCTGGGAAGCATATAGCCCATAGTTGGCATTTATGATCTTCATAGCCTGATCACGGGACGTAATCAGGCAGTCTTCAATGGCAGGATTGCATGCCAGGGCAAGACTCTTCATCTCATCCCAAGTAACTGAAGAGAATGGGACCCGACGCCGCGTGAGGAGTTCCACGATTACCTCAATATACCGTTGAGCATTGAAGACATTCCGAAGAGCACTGTCGGATGGTTGGAATGTTATATATGAGTCTATGGATGGCTGCGTCGATTGCTGTGAGTTTTGAGATGCCTCATTAGCCTGGATAAGTTGCCGGTGTCGATTTTGAGCATGGTTTATGGCATTACTCGTGTATCCGTTGCTCCAGCGAGTTGAGCAGTGAAGACAGACGTATTCCCTTCGACCATAAGACTTCCGAACCCTTCCAATTTGAGTCTTGTTCTTCTCAGGATACTCAACACGGAAGAAGCTGTGGAAGTCCCAGCCCAGCCGCTCGATGGCTGTTAATTGAGCAGATGTTGAATTGATAGGCGATGAGCTAGCCATAGTCGAGATTCTAGGACTAAGTGCTTAAGCATATGGCACCCTGATGGTGCCTAAAGCGTCTAAGATTTGCAGTGAGATTCGCAGAATCAAAACAATAGAGACAGGGCAGCTCGGTCATAGCATTGATTGAAAAAGTCATCACTCGCATGTGGAAAATATCAAGTCGAAGAAACCCCTTAATTTCTATCTAATGAGGGACTAGGAGCTGGCTTCTTGTAACTATGTTTCGTCATAAGCAGCATTGACGGTCTTTAGGCAGCCGTATGCTGCCTTGCGGCTTGCGCTAGTTGTGATGTGGCGTTCGTGCTGTCCGTGAAACTATTCACGACAGTTATCCTTGGCCGTGACAGAGCTTATCCGAGGAGTAAAGAGAAGATGGACTTATATGTCTGTCTGCTAACGGTGGGCGTCTAAGAGCCATAAATGTGCCACGGGCCATAGCCATCAGTGAGGTCGCTTACTACTCAGCCGGTGGCGGATAGCTTCACGACGTAACAAGGTCATCGTGACACGTCACGTTTCTGGTGTACCTATACGATAAAATCAATATCGGATCAGCTAACGCTACCAACTTGACCAATTAGATGTAGCGCCTTATTGTTGTACAACAGTTGTTTGGGAAGTCCGGTAGTGTTGTACAGCTTCAACAAAAGCAGTGTTGTACAACTATACAACAGTTGTACTCATATAACAACACTACAATACGCATGTATAGTCGATAAGTCTGGAAATACAGAGTTACTTCCCCCCTCCTTCGCCCAATTTGTTATCAAATTTGCTGGACGACCGGCAGTTGTTGTACTCTTCAACATGTTGTTTATATTGCGCAGTAGTGCTGGGTGAAAATATATTTTATGAAACTTGATTGTTCATTTTGAGATGAGATTTCTTCTTGGGTTTATATCTCTAAATGATGTCATCTAGGACTTTCAGACTGTTAGTCTGAATCCTGAAGGGAAGGGGGATTCCCGGATTGTCCAACACAGCATGCGTCCGCTTTCGGTGCCCATAGTCTCCTTGGCTGATCGCTATATCATCACACGCGTAACCGAGATCAATTCATGCCACGCCGTCACGTTACGCCATGGCTACAAGGATAACGTTCTATACCCAGGTCTCGCTCACGACGTTGTTCAGCAAATTGAGCTAGCAATTGCAAGGGGTCGATGCGATGACGTGACGACTGCGGAGTTGGACATTCTACGATCCTCGCACAACTCGGGTACAGTGTACGTTTTTGGCAAGGGGACGATGAAGATTGATCGGTCAAACATGCGAGTCTCGTCTCCTCAAACCTATCCCCGAACATGGCTTCTTTGGATTTTTCTTTGGATCTGAGAAATCTCCCGCACCAAGCTTGCTGATCTTGACATCGACGCCGACATAGTGGTTGAGGTGGGGTTTGTCAAAGAACTCTAGGAGTTTACTGATGAGAGGAAAATTCACTTTCGTCGCCTACTAGATCATGTGCAACAGGTAATTGTGGTAGTGAACCCCCTATCCCCTTTTCTTTGTTGTTTTGTCTGTATGTTCGTGTCTTTGGTAGTATAGCTGTCAGGTACATCGCTGATGTACATCGGGCAATATGCGCCCGGAGTCAAGGCTCAAACCGGGTCAAGACCGTTAGGTAGAGAATCATGGTGGTTTTGAGTGAAAGTGGAATTGTTATTTTGCTATGCCTTACTGACCTGAGGCCTTTCCGAAATTTTTGAGATCATGGAAAGATACAAGTCTGAGCATGGTTTCATACCTAGCTTCAGGCAACGCATGTGCATATTGTCCCTTGAGATGAGAGTAGCATGTGCAATACCTGACGAATGTAGCTATTGCTGCGTAGAGTTACCGTTCCGCTGACCGCCGCGTCGGCGATGCTGACGGGGAGAAATAACTTTCTCTACACTCGACCAGGCAAGATGGCAGGCACAGATGTTCATTGACGACATCAACCATAAGCATCAGAAGCAACAGCAGGCATTCCGCCCATTCTGTCTTGTCAAAAACTTTAGTCTCCGAAACATTCCGGATTGATGCTCATACTGAACAGTGAAAAGATTGGCTACCACTCGCCTTCGAATTCGCTTGTCGATCCCACAAATTCGCTCGTAGCACTGACCTCAGAACCTTCGAGCTCCATAACTTCCTCACTCAAATCATTTACTTAACAATATTGAAACAGAAACTTGAATTTGTTCGACTGACAAATCTGCTCCCTACATTTCCAAGAGCCTAACCCACTGCCCCATCCCAATTCTGTCATTAGTTCCTCTCCCCTCCATTTTTCTGTTTTAACAACACCACCCATCACCTCGGAGCAGGGCCCACCTGCTCTAGGATTTCTGCAACTGTCGGCATCGGAGTTTGATAGCGGCGAAAAGGGCGTGGCTGGATCGCGGTTCCCGGCCCGCCGGATTGAATGGTTGAGACGGTAGTAAAGGCAGGGAGATCCCCGGAAGCCTATCAACTGCGTTAGGCTGTATCGAGAGATGGACGCGAGTGCTAACTTAACTCTTGATCTGGTGCGTCGCTGTGTCCAGAATTCAGTGATGGATAGGACCCGACGAGGCCGGGCGGGCATTTTAGGGGCCATTAAAAGGCCGGTAATAGTACTGACTCGGCTAGAAGAAATTAGATGTTGTTAAAAAGTCTCAGTTTTGAGGCAGACTCACCACATTGGGCATGTGACGGAGCGCTCCAGGAGCCACGGATCGATACATTCGGGATGGAAGCGGTGGCCACAAGGCAGCGAACGGATACCGACATCTTCCAAGAAGTCCTCTGCGCAGATGGAGCATTCCTGACATCTGTCAGATGACGTGATGAGGCTGTTCGTGCCTTTCTGCGAAGCCCGCTCGTGATTGCCTTGAAGCGACGTCCGATATTTGGTGATGGGCATCAGCTCGAGCGCCTCCGGAGTGAGACACAAAATCGTCCTACGAGGCGGATGGGTCGTACGTGTGGGGAAGCATCGCCTGAGGGCTATCTTGCTATACAAGAAAGGCGTGAGCATCATAATCACAGCCGCAAGGATGCTTAGGATGATTGCCACCAAGGGAGGCTTGTGGGGCGCATAGCGGTGCTCTTCAGCATCTGCCCTCACGAAAATGTCTGGAGGCAAGAACATGCTTAGATAAGGGGAAAAAGTAGAGAAAAAAGCACGCCCAGCCAAGAGCAATGAAAAGAAATATGCACGAGCTGGTCTTTGGGAGGTATGGGAGTAGAAAAATACGGCGTGTTGCGGTGATATGAAACGGTTTTGGCTGAGGGGTTTCCGGTGCCAATCTCTTTGATTGGAACAGGATACCGGGTCAATATTATACCGTCTGCGGATCGGAATATGTCATGGGCCGGGAAGCGCATCATGCGAACGCCGACATCGCATGTACAATGAGCTTTTTGTCATTCTCCCATAAAGATAACTCTAGTAAGGGGTTCTACAGGAAATAACTTGTCTAGTCTTGAGTGCTATGTCAGAGCTACACTTGTGAAGAATGTTGATCAAGACAACAAGTGGCGGGTAGGAGAGGACATATCAATGGGTCTAAATAATGAAGTACAACAGGATCGTGCCCAGCTCATTCTAACCAACGAGGCACATTTCCAGTGATAAAATCCTTCCCCTACACAACGCGAAATCAGAACCACATCCCCGTTTTGACCGAAAATCACTCAGTGCTGTCTGCAGGAGTCTCTAGAAGGTGTTCATCTGGTAACATGACGGCGCGATCGAGGGCGTACGGCAGTCCACGGTGGCGTCCTCTAATCATAGTCAAACAGATAACAACTTTGCCAAAAGTCCCAAACTTGCCACACAGAGAGGTGCTAACTGTCGGATAGCCAAGACTGAGGCCGACATTGCCACTAGAAGGTTATAAGCATACGGAGCGAGAGGCCTGGAAATTGGAGGTGCTTACTAAGCTGAAGTGACTTCGAAAAGGATTGAAAAGATGGTGAAGGCCTGCAAATAGTTAGGAGATCGAGTCGAAAAGAACCTGCCAAGGGCTGCTGATGCCTACCGGATCTTTCACATCAGCAATTCGAGTAGCTTCGGCGACGCAAATGCAAAACGTCCCTAGAAAGATATACCACAAATCAAAACCAAGCTGATTCTTTATGTGCTGCATCAAATATGATTTGCCATTTCGCTCATTGAGAGAGCCTTCTGGCTCCCAAATTCCTAGCGATTTCTCCTCATACGTATTAGAGAGACGGATGCTAAGAGCGATCGGGAAGACAGCAATGTACATCATAACTAGTAAACTCAATTGCACTCCCGGATTGACATTTGCTAGGTTAAATGTGGCAGTGCCTGTATGACGAGCCGATGCGGCCTGGAATATGGCAGCTGGGATGCGGGAGTCTAGGGGAAGAGATGCTACTTCGGGATTGTCGAGATCGAGGATGATGATAAGCAACACATCTATGAAGTTGAGAGAGAAAATGATACCAAAGAGGATCCAGGTGGGCTTGCTAGGAAAGAGAAGGGTGTAGCATCTGCGCGGGTAGTTGAGAAGGAAACCCAAGGGCTCTTGTGTTGAGGAATGCTTGGGCAGGAGCTTGGACATAGTCCAGATGATCAAGCGCAGGAAGACCGGGTAGAGGGTGTTTCCAGCAAAGGCAAGGAAGCTCATAAGAATCATGGGCCACTTGGCATCCCGGAAAGAGATCATAGAGTCGGGTGTCAAGGTGAAGCCGAGGTTGTCAACCATGGTCTGCGCGGAATAGAATGCCCTAAAAGCAATGGTCAACACACATTCAAGACCTGACACAGTGCGTGATTTCCTGCTCACCACCAGTTCTTATCTTGTCCAGTTGACTGCAGGTACTCTCTGTACTTGGGATTGGCAGTCTGAATCCAGCCCAGAAGACAAATAGCACCGAATAAGTGAACACCGAAGAAGTAGGCTTCCCTGCCAGTTAACAAACTCCCATGTCAGAACTGGTGGGGACCAACCTGTCACAATCTTGAGCAAGAGCTTCAGGCTGCGGTACTCAATGCCACCTAACAATTCCCTATCATGTGATGTGAGGTTTTGGAACTCAGAGTTTCGCCCAATGGTGGCTTGACGCGACAAAAACGGACGGTCGTTGAGGGCGGGTTGCTGCTGAGAGACAGAGGAGGATGATTGACGCCGGGGACGCGTCGTCTCAGATCCCATCATGAGCAGCGATGAGGCAATACCAGCGACGCGATCCATGGATCGCGTGGCTGTCATCTGGAGGCCGTCACCGGTACTAATGCGGCGAGGCAGGCGTCGTCGCATGGATGAACTAGGCTCGCCAGAGGCAGCAGTAGGAACAGGAGTAATACGGTCTACTTTCAAACGTTAGTATGTACTCCAAGTCTCCAGGAAAGGATTGGGGGGCATGCCATCGTCGCTGTTGTCAGAGTCATAGTGCTCGTTTCCCGTTTTGGCAATGATGGGATGTCCTTGTTTTTTTGGTCAGCATCGACAGCGGGCAAATAACCTCTGGCAAGCAACAAACCTCGGTCCCGATCCTGCGGACCGGGGATGTAGAGCGTCGCACTGTCTCTACGTTGATCTATGGAAGGGTCAAAAGTGATGGTGGTAGTGCGTGGGACAGGAGTGTCTGTGGTCGCATGCTGCTCCAGGTTGTTGCTAGGAGCCGTCACGGCAGGTAAATCATTCTGGGCCTTCTCTTCCACAATTTTACCATCTTCGACATTCTCACCGGATGCGTCTCGTCGTCTGGGGCTGAACAACTGAGGAGCTATTGCCATGTGTTGTCAGCCATCTCCACAGCACCGGATGAACGGAATTCCTACCGCGGCGCTTCAGATGTTTCTTGAACCAATATAGACGGACGATAACGACGCCGATGTTGATGAAGCCCAGGTTTGTGATGATGGGGATAAAATATATGTAGAGCTGCTGGTAGGTTTTGAGATCTTTCACGTCAACGCTGTATGGTAGAGGGTCAGTGGAGGGGCGACGACCCAAGAACGCAAAGGTCCACGTACGTATTCAGACCAGACTCAGTCGATGCACTGGCGCCGAAAAAATAGGCATCAGTCACACTGATGTTGCCGTAGGGTGCGAGAATGGGCAGCGCCAGTAAACTCATCGATATGATCCATGCATCTAGCCAAAGATGCCATTAGCCTGTCAATCCACAATGTCTGTGTGGGGCAGTGGGTAGCATCACAATGCAGGGTCAAAAAGTTGATAGGCGGACGCCACATGTTGCGAGCAGATAAAAAGGCGCAGCGCGTCGGTTTGTTGATAAAAAAAATAAAAATAAAAAGGAGGGGCAGATAGCCAGCCTGTGCGTAAGTAGGTAGGATGAGGGAAAAGAAAAAGCTTTTGGGGGGGGGGGAAGATGAGGGCGGCATAGCCCTCCTCATATTATATACCGTCCGCCAATAGAAAAGTGGCGTCACACCCACCAGGCCGCCTCCTTTTCGGACCTTGCCCTGATCTGGCCTAGGAAGAGGCATTTATCGGGTTCCTCATTTTGGCTGGCGATGTGTTCACCAATCTGAACAACATCTCCTGCCAGCAGCAGCGCTCGTCATATGTCAACTCAATCAATCAATCAATCACCCCAATCAAATCAATCAAATTGTCGAATTCTTCCTTTCAATCAAATCAATTCATGCATTTCGAAAGTTGAAATAATTGATATAACTATTACAAATGCATCATGCGATCGTCTAATATCGAGGCAAAAATTCACCTCTTCCTGGACCACTACCCTACACCAGATAGTTATAGATGGAGGTCTACTTTCTAATAGCGGTGGGTCAGCCCCAAAACCAAGTATCTACTATCGTGTTCTATCGCGTAGCCTTACTACGCGTATGCAACCTGGAACGCGTTTCCTAACCATGTCGCGCCACCAAAACGGCCCCTTCTATATATGCTTTTTTTTTTTTTTTTTTTTTTTTTTTTTTTTTATTTCATTAGCAAAATGTCGAATTCGCCGCTCTCCCCATCGCCAGCTGGCTTTCTGCCAGCAACGTTGACGCCTTGCCTTATACCTCCCTCTTCCGTCTTCTTACGATTATCTCAGCCTAAGACGGTTGCCAAGCAGTTAGAAGAGGTAGCCGTTGCAGCTTTACCTCCTAACCCGACTATTGAGGATCTGCCCAAGATTACCTGGAAGAACCGTCGCTTCGTTCAAGAGGATTCGCTGGCTCGAAAAGGTGCAAAGGGCAGGAAGAGCTGGATTAGGTCGCACAGGACCTTCCTTATGGAACTGAACTATCAGGATCAACAGATAGGTCATGTCTGGTGCTGCAATCGATGTGACATGAAAGGCGCAGCGGAGTTCTTCTCGGTGCAAGCCACGTCTTCCGCAGCAGATCATCTCCGAAAGCATGTACTTATCCCGTTCAATATTGTTCATAAGATACCCAGCAGCTGACCGACCTACATAGAGCTCACCGGATCACCCCAGCCAGCCAGTCTAGTGAGCCAAGTCCTGGTGATGAAAGTGCCATTGATATTTATTCTAGTGCAAAACCTAAAAGGCGCCGGCTTGAACAGAGCGTCATATTAAAAGCGAAAATAAAAACCATATAAGAACTAAGCGTTGGGTTCGTCATTGATAGCGATGTGCCATTCACCATCTTCGAGCACAGCAAGGGTCGGAACCACTACATCCACTCCACTTTGGACCAAATAGAGTGGATGTACGATTTTTTAGGCAATTACATAGTGGATGTAACACATATTCGACCGGAGTGGAATGGATATACATACGTGGATTTATAGGGGATTTATAAGTGGAATTTTGAGGCTATTCACAACCTCGTGGGTGCCTATTCACCCTCACTTTCAGAGGTTGACACTAACTCTTTAGCCTGTTGCTCCTGTGATGAATCGTTAACCTCGCTGGCGCTATCCTCACCCTCCAATAGCCATTTTGTCTCAGCAAGCGCCAGCTCGCCGTCGCTTAGAGTCCCATAACCGGCATCAGGCTTACTTTCAAGGTGTGACTTAAGCAATGGATCCAGATCCTTGATAAGGCCAGCACGGTACCAAGAGCGTAAACCTGACATATGGCGATGATCTTAGCATCCAGGTTCATACGCAACCCCGAGACTATCTTGCCAGCAGCTGAAAATAACCTCTCACACTCGGCTGATATCGGCTGAATCGTCAGGAAGTCCAAGGCCATCCTGGATAACCGAGGATATCTGCTTTGCTTAGTGATCCAGTAACCAATTGGATCACGAACGTTGCCGTCGCTGCGTCACGATCCGTCTGCCACGCTTGGTACTCGTCACCAACAATAGCTGCTGCGTGGGCTGGCAGTGAGTTCGGCACACGACTGTTCTTCTCGAAGGGGTTGAAAAACCGAAGTCTTTTTGCCGGTGGATCGTCGTCGCCTCTGCTGCTGCTGGTTCTAACCTCGAGATGAGCGTAATCGGACAACCATCTCTCTTGCCTTTTCAACCCAACTAGGCTTATGAGCCCACGTTTCATCAAACCAGTCCCAACGATAAGCTGGATGGAGTGCCATAGCCGTATAGTAGATGGGCGTCTCGTCCAGCCGCCGATAATATCAGTGATCTTGTTGGACTGGACTAGCATTGGAGTGGATTTGGATGGACTGGATTCACAGTTTCAGAAATTTGGACTGGACTGGATCGAGTATGGCAGGCTATAGAGGTGACTGTTGCAAAACCCCTGAAATCACTGCAAGTGTGCTAAATTGGGTTAGCGGCATATTCACTTCGCCCCGCAGTACATTGCACTCTGTACCTCAGCCAGCTTGAATTTCTCGATTTCTAGCGTCGCGGCAAGATCCTGTCATAACCACGAGGCCGCACCCAGACCTGCGTATATCGATATCCACCGAAATTCTGGCCCTCATATCGATATCCAGATAAGTGGGAGAAATTATCTGGATATCGATATATCCAGGTAGATATCCATACAGCCACATAGCCACTTTAGCAAGGTTGATATCCAGATAAACCACATATAATTCTTGCAGGCTAGAGGAAAGAACAAGAAATTGCCCTAATCTAGAAAGTCCTCTGCCTCTGTTTCAACGCTAAATTCAACAGCAACGCTCGAAATAACGCCCCTGCCGCCGTGAGACCTGGGCACAATAATACCCTCGCGCATCCAGTTGCCCACACACTCAACCTTGAAGGTTCTCACAGGTCATGCTCTCTCTATCCCATGATAGCGTACGCCGCGCCGATGAGAAGTGAGACTCAAGGTCAGATGATTCAGGAGGGATTGAGAGGATATCAATTGCCATGCAGGATAACCGCGGATATGTTTTCCTTTGATCTCGATGTAGCCACCATCCGAGTAACGAGAGGGAAAGAAAGCATCAATCCGAGGACGTTTGACTTCCCTTTCATCATCTAGAACATCAGAACTGCCCCCAATGAGCGTGCGATCGAGGGAAGAGATAATATCGGCATGGCACCGCCGGGCATGATGCCATGCGTTGTCCCGCGTCCGATTCGTCCAGGGCTTATCGGCAGGGTAATGGAGACATCGATACATCACCATGCCCCTAGATTTGCGCGTACGTGACCCACCGGTGGTGTTCTGGGTGTCTTCATCAGGATACGTTGCGTTGAAGAAGAGGAAAAAGTCCAGAGACGTCCCAGTAATGGGCTGGTCCGAAATCGAGGGCGTAGAGGCGGCGGTGGTCTGAGATGATGTCATGGTCGATAAATCACCTGGATAAGCTAATTGTGCTAGAATACCTAGGGCCGTTTGAACGAGTACTGAGATGGTGGTGCTGATGAAATTGAGAGAAACCTTTTCATCATCTAATCAGTTGATAAGATCTTTTCAGCCAATCAGAGAGCGGTATTTAGGTGGACATCAATCTGGATATCCATTTAAGAGGCAGAGAGTTAACGTGGTTGATAAGCATGCCGACCAGACAAGTATGCCGACCAAAAATTTCAGCCTTAAACTTTTAAATCCATTTAAAAACACCACAAACCATCTAATCAAGTAAAACTACTTACTATACTCTTCCCTAGATGTCTCAATTACTACCTGACAGGTTCTTGCATTATGCCCGGCCTTGCCGCATACACCACATCGCCGACCACCCGGTCGATCCGACCTTCCTCGAGCACCATTTCTAGATGATTCGGCCACTACCTGCGCATCAACATCCATCTGATCAATTACTTGCGATGCTTCCTGTACAGTCATTGCCCCTCCTTTCTGTAGTCTAGTCCTTTTTGCCCTCCGGCGCCGGCTTAGTATCTCATTTGCATCTCGAAGATTTCGCACCTCATTTCTCAATAAGACAACCTCATGCATAATTGCCCTTGTTGCTTTAGTATTTGACTTTAAAGCCTCTATAATTGACTCTGGGGAGCTGCTTTTATGTCTTCTGATTCGTCTTTCCAGGTATTCAGACTGAGATTGAGCCTCTGTTGCTGTCTTAGGAGTCTTTGAAACCCATGGGGTTGATGGTTGGCTGACCTCCCCGGGAGGCGTTGGGGTTCGTAGCTGCACATCAAGCTTTGAGATCACGGTTTCTGGGTCAAGAGGAGCAAGTCCAGCTCCTCTAAAACCCCCCCGGATATTGCTTTCTGTAAAAGTAGCTTTAAAGGCGGCATAAAAGGCCGGGAAGAACTCAGTCTTGGAAATATGGGTTATAGAGCATCTGATCAGATGCTCTATTTCTTGACCATAAGCCTTTTTCAGTACTGCAAAGCACCCAATATCGAGAGGCTGGAGTAGATGGGATGCATGAGCAGGCATACAGAGCGTGATAATCTTGTTCTCCTTGCAATATTTCTCAAAGTCGGTAGAGTGGTGGCTTTCGTGACCATCAAGGATCAGAAGACGATACCGAGCATTTGATCGTTTAGTTGTAGATCGATCAAAGTGCTTTAGCCACTCAAGACCCAGCTCATTATTTGTCCAACCATTTTGGCTCGTTGCGATAACCCAGTCGGCCGGGAGGTTGCTTTCTCGGTACCAGTTGGCAAGGTGGTATTGGCCCGCACCAATGATGAATGGCGCGATCGATTGACCTTCTGCATTAATCGCCTGGATTACTGCAATCCATTCACGATTTCCAGGCTGCACTGATTTTGGTCTTCCTTGCCTTTCCGAGCCTGTAACTGCCATTCCGGCCATTATAAGGCCCATCATAAAGCCAGTCTCATCAAAGTTCCAGATATCATCTGATCGGATACCGTACTTTGCAATTGTATTCTGTACAAGCCTAAACCAGCCACGAATAATAGTCGGATCTTCGCATTTGGCTCTCTGGTAGTCATATCTCCGAAATAAACGCGTCTTTAGCTCTGGTTGCCGCTTGACGAAGTTATGAGCCCAGCGCTTGCCAACAGGTGATGCATCGCGGCCAGCGAGCAGAGAATTGGCTATTTCTTCCACAAAACGCAGTCGCGCAGGAAATCCTCGGGAATCTAGGTCAAGGAGGAATTGAACTATTATCTGTTCTTCTAGATCAGATAGTTTCCGTGACTTTGGGACCCAATCGCTTCGCGATTGAATGCCATTCCTTCGGTCACGGAGGGTACTATATCCAACCTTATATATAGTAGCAGCGCGTCGGAGACGTAATTTTGGGTTATTTTGAAGGGCCTGAAGGGCAAGAAGAATTCTAGCTTCATTTGAAGGTTGTGACATAATGGGTGGTTGAGAAGTATCTGATCAGATGGAAATGATGTAGGATGAGGGATTTTTGGTCGGCATACTTGTCCGGTCGGCATGCTTATCAACCACGTTATATCGATATCGATATATATCAGTATCGATATATCCAGATAGCACAGTTGATATCGATATATCATATCCAAATACGCAGGTCTGGCCGCACCAAACCAGCAGAATGCATTTTAATTAATTTGAAGCAAGATGCGGTCTCATGCAGGTATGACATGCACGGATGGGCAGCTCAAGATTAAATGAGCGCCTGGTTTTCTATCCACAGGAGCGACGAGAGTCGGTCTCTTACAATTACGTATGCTCAGTCTGCTGATCTTCTAGACAGCATTCTGCCTGTGTTTTGGGGTTCATTCCAACCATGAAGTTATTCACGGCGGTCGTGATCCTTGCCCTCGACGTGCAAGAACATTATCGCCTTCTCCGAGGTGTATGAAGTCGCTAAGCTCTTTTGAGTAGGCGGTTACTGCGTTAAACCACTGCTGACCAGAAACGGAATTGCCGCGTTAACCACCATGGGCTGTTGTTTATATTGCGCTGTAGTGCTGAGTGAGACATATATATTTGTTAAACTAGATTGTTGCTTATTGAAATGAAAGCTTTTCTCGGTTTATATCTCTAGATAATTTCATCTCGGACTTTGAACTTTAATTCTAGGACTTTCAGACTAAAGTCTGAATCCTGAAGGGAAGGGGGATTCCCGGGGTTTCCACCATAGGCTCGCCAGGCTGCTTTTTATTGCGAGTGGAAGAGGAATGGCCAGTCGGAGTTTCGCGATGTCTGAAACAGGATGAGCTGTAATCATGGAGTACAAATCAAAGCTTAGGCGGCGAGTGTATTTACAAAAATTCGACTCAGATTGTGTTCATGATAATATGTAGGTGTTTGCGCTGTGGCGCTTGTCTACCAGTGTCGCATTAGGTATGTGCTTTGAGGGACAGAAGATCAGGCCATTAATAACGAGTAGCAGTCGTAGGTTGATTAATCATTATCGAGACTTTCTTGTGTAGAGTATTTCCATTCCGCAGATTTACTTAAACCGTAGTGCCAGATTACTGACATAGTCGTTTCGTGAAGCCGTGAAGATCATGCCTACTCTGCGACAACCATTCAGCTGATGTGTTGATACTGTAGGCAAATTCAACTAGCTGGAGAGCTAAAGGCTACAGCGCGAGCCCGCAGCTAGTCCGCAGTACATTTTCCCGACGACCCCAATGTACTCAGATGACTAAGAAGTAAAGCCCCTAAACCCAAATGGAAATGACCAGGAGTTTTGCAACAGTCCCCCCTATCGCCCACCGTAATCGAGAGGTCTGGAGCCTCCTGGAGCGCCAATAGATCATTCCTAATTAGGAAAGAAGCGAGCCTGAACTCCACTTTTTATTTCAGGCATATTGTTCCGCGTGGTGTTGATTAGTCTCCACGATGCTAAACCTGTCAAGTCCTATCAGCAAACCAAGTCAGTAATGCAGCGCAAAGGTGAGACGTCCATTTGCCTATATAATAAGCAGCAGCACGAACCCGATAACATGCCCTTTACCATTTGACCAACAAGGTAATTGACGTCCCAGAATGGCCGTACCAACAATCACCCACTTCTTCTCTCGTTCTTCTAATAGGTCTTCAGAGTCAGACAATGTTGTTCTCGCTCCAGAATCGATCAACAATACCGGTAGTCGAGATCAGGATGCCATGATCGAGCCAGATGAGTTCAAGCTTCAGGGCGAGCAATATACTCGCTGTTCTGTGATCGCAAGAGGCCCTAGATCAACAAAGAAACGCACGTCGGTGATCTGGCTATACGGTGAGGATCTACAGTCAAAGAGAGATCGGAAGCGGGTATGGTACTGCTACCTCTGCGAGAAACAGCGTCGTCAACAAGAACTTCCAGCAGTCTCAAACGGCAATTCTACGGCACTTGATCATCTCCACCTGAAACATCATATCGACAAGACTACTGGAGAACTTAAGTCCTTTCGAGGAGACTCGGTGGACTCGAGCCAGCCCTCGATATCCGATTACCAGGACATGAAATCGATCATCTTCTCCCGCCGCTTAGATTGGTTCAGGGAACTCCTAGTCCGCTGGCTAGTCTGTTGCCATATCGCCTTCTTCTAGATCGAGAATGACTCCTTTCGCGACCTCCTCTTCTATCTATTCCCACCCTTAGCTGATCTCCTTCCAAAGGCAGCATCGACCATTCGCCAGTGGGTGATGAATATGTTCGAGGTGAGGAAGGAGAGACTGCGGCAGGATATGCTTGACAGTCGGAATTCCATTTCGCTGTCCTTTGATCTGTGGACGTCGCCGAACTACCTCGCAGTGCTTGGAGTAGCAGCACATTTCATCGACAAATCTGGGCTGCGTCGAACTGCTGTCTTGGCGCTACGCGAAGTGGAAGGGGAACACTCAGGGGAGAACATCGCCGATGTCTTGTTGTAGGTCATCAAAGATTATAAGATTACTGACCGAGTTGGCTATTTCATGTCCGATAACGCATCGGCCAACGATGTTTGCGTTGACTTTGTACTGCGCGCTGTCTACCCAAGGATGTTAGATAAGCAGCGAAAACGCAGACGCCTCCGGTGCTTCGGGCACATTGTGAATCTCTGCGCGTAGGCTTTCCTTATCGGAAAGGACGCCGAAGTCTGCAAAGATCTAGACGCTGCGTACAGGGAAGGTGATATGAAGCGAATCCGGGAGCTCTGGCGGAAGCGCGGCGCCATCGGAAGGCTTCACAATATCATCAAATACATCCGAGCCAGTCCTCAGCGCCGCCAGTTTTTCAGATCAATTGTTTGTGGGGGAGAACTGTCTGAGTTTGATGGCTTAGAGGTGAGTTTACGCCCTCCATAAACCCATAGTCAGAACTAATAATTAGCCAAGCTTATCCAAAGCCAGCAGACACGCTGGAATTCATACTTCACCTTGATCGGTAGAGCTCTTAACGTCAAGGAGCGAATTCAAGTCTTCTGTAACCAGTATGAGGCTGGCCAGAGCCAGAAAAGCCTCACCGAAGACCGCCTGTCTGAGAAGCAGTGGGACGAGCTTGCACACCTTAATGATCAGCTGGAGACGTTCTATGACGGAACCCTCTCTACGGAAGGCAGGCTTTCAACACTAGCGGATCACTTTCAGACACTTGACTGGCTACTAAATGAGATCCAGCAGGCCAAGATTAAATTCGAAGAACTCCACAAGGAGGCTGTTCGAAGGAACACCAGTCGAGGAACTGTTGCTGCTGAAGCTGATGACTTCGCATTTCTTGCCGCTTCAGCGGAAGCTTCCTGGCGTAAGGCGGAGGAGTACTTCAAGAAAGCGGATGAGACACCAGCATATTATGCCGCTATTGCGCTGAATCCGACTCTCAAAAACCAGTGGTACATCGAGACTTGGACAGATGAAGAAAAGAAGTCATGGATCCCGAGCGTTACGAAGCTTGTTAGGGGGCTCTGGCTAGAAGAGTATCGGGGAAGACATTGTACAAAGCATACGTCAGTTTCCGCTTCGTTCTGCCCAACTTTGCCTGCTCTGGTTAGAAAGGAGAAGGCTTTTGTGGCGGTCAAGAGCCATAAACGACTGAAGCTTCGTCACGAGGCCCTGGCAACCGACCCTCCAGCCGTCGACTTGCTCGATCAGTTCCTTGAAACAAATGTTATCCGGCTTGGTGAGGACGAAACCTTTGACGCTATCCGTTACTGGAACGATCGCTACTATACGCAGCCGGATCTAGCCCGTATGGCTCTGGATGTCCTGGCCGTTCCATCAATGTCAGATGAGTGCGAGCGGCTATTCAGCAGCGCCAAGATACTGCTTTCCGACCGGCGATCGAGGCTTAATATAGATATCATTGAAGCCAGCGAGTGCCTCTGATCCTGGTTCGGCCCACCTGCACAGAATACTTTTGAGGATATCAACATCGGGAGACTGTTGGAAAATCCGGGAATCCCCCTTATCTTCAGGATTCAGACTGTTAGTCTGAAAGTCCTAGATGAAATCAATTAGAGATATAAACCCGAGAAGAACTCTCATCTCAACAATGAACAATTAAGTTTCATAAAATATATATTTTCACCCAGCACTACTGCGCAATATAAACAACAGAGACTAGAAGGGGATCCTGATCTGCAGGGGACTCGGCACGGCGGGGAGGGATCTGAAATTAGAATGGGTAATAAGGACCTTCAGACCGTTGAGCAAGAGGGTTTTCTGGATGAGGACAATACCACTCAGGATGGCTTGCGGTAACCAGTGTAATTGATGCCAAATACATAGGTACCGCAACATCATTGAACAGGGATCGATTCCGCAGTAAATCTCGCGGCGACTCTTTTCGCAAAATACTCCTAATCCATTTGGAGAATTGGATTTGCATTGGCGGTCCTGGAGCCCCCAGCCCTGTGCATTGGACTGGACTGGATCCGACATCGAAATCCAGTCCAGTCCAATCCAACAAGATCACTGGCGGCGCATATATCGGAATCCCTTTGACGAGTATCGTAAAGAATCTCGTCAGGCCCCGACTCTATTACAACCACCTTCATCGATGACTACCTTGTTGCAAGCCGAGGACGCGGCTAGCAGTTCTATATATGCTGTTGGCGACGAATACAGCGATTGGTTCCATGACATCCATAAGTCTAACCAGAATATCCCATATCCTATTAGCCATTGGTATAAGAGACGGGAAGAATATCCACGTCTATTATAAATGGCTCTCGATATGCTCTCTATCCTTCCTATGTCTGTTGATGTTGAGAGGCTCTTCTTAACATGCGGTCGAATGGTTCGAGACGATCATGCCAGGCTGGGCGCTAGTACGATTGGGATGCCACAGATGGTGAGATCATGGCATTGCGGAGGCTATATTAAGAGCACGGAGAAGCTCCTTGAAGATGTCAAGGTGCCAGGAACTGATCTGTTAGCTGAAATGAGCTTTGCAGAGGCCCGGGAGACAACGGGTGGGAGGATCACATGTACTGTCCCTTTATAGCGTCCACGCAATTCCATTTCGACGTCCATCCATTCTACAAGAGGCTGCGTGGATGGAAATGGAATGGACCGCCAGCCTGTGCCCATCTTACTCGCGTACGCGCCACCGAAAGAGATGTTGAAAAGTACTGAGTAAGCGGGGGCCACAAGATGGCTAGAGAAGGTAGCCTGTAGCCTTCGCGATGGAGTTATCGGCACACAGATCGAAGTCTGCAATCTACAAGCGTACTTCCTCTCGGATGATGGTGTGTCTAACAAATGACGCGACACTCCACTGCTTCTCGAGGATACATTTGAATCTCGGCGAACTGAGGCGTCTTCGTCATACGAGGGGGGTGCACTTTCACCTAGATAATCTGCAGTTTCATCTGCGGCCGATTTTAGGTTCGAGAAAGTCCACTGAAAATTCCGGAATGTTTGGCAATCTAGCCTTTGAAAGTCCCTGTAAATATGGAGGGAACTATGATCCGTGGAAAGATTCTGGGAAGGCATGCATGGTAACTCTTCGGAGGAATAGTAGGTCTTTGCGCAGATGACGGGTTGGACTACGACAATAGTGTATCGTAGTCGGCGAATGGCCGCGAAGTCGCAGTCGATAGTGATGTCAAATTCGCATTTAGTCGAAACCGGGGCTTGATCTGATGAATACGCGAGTGGCGGTGGCTCCTTCGTGGATATAGTGACAAGTCCCAGGCGGCCATAGAGAATGGTCTTCCATAGTGGTCGGCGTACGCGAAGTGTGAAGTCGCTAGGGAAACTTTGGGTATCGATTGGGGGCGGGACTTCATGGTACGGCAGGAACTCAATCGGCTTGCTCATTACAACGGTCATCAGCGAGTTCGTTGTTGTGGGCTTATGCAAAATGTATGTCAGAACAATTTGAAGACAATATGATATCGATATGTCCGGGATGGGTATCGGGCTCCAGGAGTAGAAGTAAGCATTCCGAGAGTTAAAGGATGGAGGAAACGTATAGCGTGCAAGCTGAGCAAACTCGGACCCATCCGGCATGATAAAGAGGAAAGGAATGCTGTATATATACTCAGAGGTCCATACCTCAGAACTGAGGTCTTGCGGAATGGAAGGACGACATGCAACGGCTAAGAACTGCACTATATCAGTTCTACTGCATGAAGTTACATCATCTGTAGGACTAACAGAAGGAAATGGTGAGAATGGTTACCGAGAACCAGGCAAGGGCAAGAAAGAAAAGAAGAAGAAGAAGAAGAAGAACAAGCACTGCGGAATCCTCCCAATCAAGTTGTTGGCGGTAGAAGAACGCAGCTGAATGGACGCACTGGGCTAACCTTGGAGATAAACTTCAGCCCTGGTGAAATGCAGAGGATGTTTTGCCGTTACGTGAACTCGCCCTTCCAGTTTGTCGGCCGGTCGCACGCAGCTGAGAGTGTCTCTACCCAAGAGGTCTATATCCACGTTGAGGTTATCCACGCGGGAGCGTGGAATTGGAGGCTCTGCCATGGTCACATGTAGTGGCAGCCCTGCATGTCGCTTTCGACACGTCGTAGGCAGGTCCTGGGCGAAGCTATATGCCCGGTGCAAAAAGAGTCGACCTGGCAACGCTTCGCTGGCGTCTGGCGGCGTATCTGTCCCTGGCAGCACGTGTGAAAGCGAGCCTCAACATCTCCCGCGAGCTCGCCACACCAGGATATCGCCGCTAGTGCACTCTCAATCTCACCGTATGACTCTAAAGCGCCCAATCTGATCACAGCCATGACAAGATCCCGGTTATAAGGACCAAACTTGGCCAACGATGATCTGCACTGTTACGTCACCAGCTGGTTCGTGGATTTGGGAACCGTATCGACCCAATTGATTCGGATTTCCTAGTGGGCCTAGATACCCCATAAAACTTTCCAATCAAAAGGTATGTAATGGGTTCCTCTGACCCATCTCCTGAGTGCGTGAAGCCCTCCAATGCGGTCACGACAAGGGTATCAGGCCAATCAGAGTTCTCGTTAAAAGCGATACCTCACTCTCGCCTATCTTTCGCCCAAGGTTTAAGTAGACGTATGGTAGGACCTTAACAGTCACGCCCCCTGAGGTCCTCTATGAAGGGCGCTAGCTGTTAAAGGCATAACACTGGGGCGGGGTACGCCTTGGAGGGCTTCACGCACTCAGGAGATAGGGGAATCCGAATCTTTCAAGTCGATATGGTATGTTCTGCCAAGCGTAAAGCTAATGCAAGAAACTGCATCTAGCCAGTGAAGCAAGGTCCCACTCTTCGGCAAACGGTCTCGCACTGCCGAAGGCTGAATGGGTCATTCACTGAGGTGATCACGACCAGTCGTTTGATTCTCTCGGAGGTCTTAGAAGCTAATCTCCGAGCCTCTGGCGCAGGATGCCTTTCTGACATGTGTCAAATTCTGCCCCTTGGAGGCTTTACTGTTTACGTGTGCAATCTTAAATGACCCCTGCTTGCATGTGACAACCCAGCACCTGTTCAACACTTTCCTGGTGAGAAGAGCGGGGATGGAACTCAGTGTAGAACTCTTAAAACCCGCTTGAGCCAATCGCAGCCTTGCCCTGACAGTCCCCTGCAAGGCTGAGTGACCAATCACCTCGCGGGGATGACAGAGCCCCAAAAAAGCCATGAAACTCTGACCATTGGCCAATCATGGCCTGGGTATGACAGTCCTGGCCATGTCTATATGAGAGTATCCATTGCCTTCGGCCCTCAGAGCTCCTGGTCGTCCCTATGTTCTTAATTAAGGTAATATGTTGATTGGTAGCGCAGGTGAGTCAGACCGTGATCGCCAAGAAAATATGATTCTCATCCAGCACCCACGTGCTGCATAGGACCATGTGCCATTGGCTGGCGCCAAGAACCTCTAAAATGAGTTTCCTTCAAATGGTCCATTACTGTGTAAGCTCTACGTTTACAAAAAAGGCCATCCATTACTCCTTGACCAAACACACGTTCTCTCCATCGGTTCATCTGCTTCCCTCTACCGATTTTTATCTCCTTACTGCGAAGCACTGGAGGTGTCCGCCGCATTGGAAGCGAGCCAGTAAGGAGATAAGCTCTTACACTTCGTCTAGCTGTGATGGGCCACAGAAAGATCGCGATCCAGCGATCGGCAAGACTCAATACAGCCAACCTTGGTGAACGGTTCTGGAACATCATTCGGGAGAATTGGTATCTGGGTTTCACTTCTTTTGGAGGCCCGCCGGTCCACTTCAAGATCGTGAGTGGCACCTACTGCCCCTGAACCGTTCTCTCCTCTTCTCACGAGCCAAACCCGATGCTAGATCGGCTAGACTGGATGGATCGAAGGCAATACAGAGCCGATGGCTAACGATATTCTACGGTAGTTTCATGACAAATTTGTCGCTAAGCTTTCATGGATCGATGAGCAAATGGTAGGAATTTATTTCAGCTGACAGAGAAGCTTTGTTGCTGACGTTGTCCAGTACCAAGAGCTGTTCAGTGTCTGCCAAGCATTCTCAGGCCCTGGCAGCACTAAGATGCATTACTGCATCAACCTTCTCCACGACGGCTTCCTCCCTGCTCTCTTTGGCTTCCTCCTCTGGAGGTATGTTTCAGTCGTCCGATCCTGCAGTGCAAAGCTAATAAATTGGTTGCAATTAGTCTTCCAGGGGCTCTGGGGATGTATGGACTTTCCATCGGAGTCTCTAACATTGGCGAATCTCTTCCTCGAGCCGTCTATGCTCTCCTTTCCGGTCTCAACGCTGCTACCGTCGGCATTATCGTTCTCGCGGCCGTCCAGTTATCTGAGAAGGCCATCACTGACAAGATGACCCGCATTCTAGTTTTTCTCGGGGCCTCAGCCGGCATGATGTACAATGCGCTCTGGTATTTTCCGTTGTTGATGTTTCTGGCTGGCGTCGCGACGGTTATCTATGACTTCCGCTGGCTCCATGGCCCTATTAAAGTCATCACTGTGAGTTTCCAGAAAAAGGCCAAGCATTCTCAGAATACATCAGAAGAAGGTGTCGAGATGCAAACCCAACAGCAAGCCACCGCAAGCAATGGTCACGAGGAATACAACGCAGGTGCTGGACCGTCCGGCCGCGGCAAAGACGGCGAGCGGTCGAGCCAGAGAATCGATGGAAATGGCACCCTCCCGCTTACTGAGCAGGAAGCATCGACGGCCGAAGATCAGTCTCGGATAGTCCCTCAGGAGCGACGTCTCAACATCAGCTGGAAGTTCGGGGTACTGCTTATAGTCCTCTTCCTGCTCTCTTTCATCGTCGTTATGGTTCTACGCGGTACGCTACCCCATAAATCACGTCTATACAGTCTCTTCGCCAATATGTACCTCGCTGGTACTATCATTTTTGGCGGTGGGCCCGTCGTGATCCCGCTTCTCCGGGAATATGTTGTCGCCGAGAACTGGGTTAGCCCTCGAGATTTCCTTATCGGACTCGCCCTCATCCAAGCATTCCCAGGACCCAACTTTAACTTCGCGGTTTATCTTGGCAGCCTGACTGCCATCAATGGTGGATATAATTCCGCTGCCGGTGCAATCCTCGGATTCCTAGGAATCTTTGTTCCCGGACTACTCACGGTGCACGGGACTATGGGTGTCTGGAGTGCGATACGCGGGTGGAGATGGGTCAAGTCGTCTCTCAGAGGAGTCAATGCGGCTGCCGTTGGCCTCATCTACACTGCGGTATATCGTCTTTGGCAGATCGGCCATATCGATGAAGGTTTCCAGCAGGGCACCAGCCTGGCTGTGGATCCTTGGTGGGTCGTTGTGACGGCCACAAGCTATGTCGGTGGCTATTGGTTTCGGGTGAGCCCGCCTGTGGCAATTGGTACGGGAGCCGTCATGGGTCTGATTTGGTATGGTGTCGTCTCAGACTGATGGGCCATTTGCTTCTTTGTTGTGGTAGTATCTATTGGCAATAAGGGAAGAAAGCCTTAGTTTAGTATGTAACGTATGTGATAAGCGAGTGGCACAGTTATACTGTGCATGTTAAAAGCTAAACCTTAAATTTTTTTAGAAACTGCTATGTAACGTAGTTGATAAGCGATCCGACCAGACAAGTGATCCGACCAAAACACTGTACAGCTAAAAATAGCTTACCCTATAGTAATTTCAACCTTAAATAAAATAGCTAAAAATCTAGTAAAAATAGCTTATATAATAGTATAGTTAGCTTTATTAAAAAGTAATTTTTTAAGATTTTTAGCTATTTTATTTAATATAAAAAACCTTAAAATACAGTGTATTTTACAGTGTAAATAGACTTTAAAGTTTACAGCTCTATAGAATTTTTTTAAAAGTCTAGAAAAATTAATATAGTTTAATTTAGGACTTATATATAGGCTATTAAGATTATAGTCATTTTAAGCTAAATTTAAAGCTTTTATAACCTTTTAAAATTCAGCTTTTAAGGTGTAGGTTAAGTTGGTCGGATCACTTGTCTGGTCGGATCGTGTTACGACCCCCGCGGTTACGTCACGTGTACCCCACAATTTCATCCAACAAATCACCAATCATGGAACAAGTCATGCGGGACGACCATTATAAGGACGCCGTCGTCCCATGGAGCGATGCGTCCCAAGGACGACCGCGTCCCCCTGAGGCAGCGTCCCAACACCCAGGACATTAGTATATAGAACACATTCATTAGCACTTTCATAGACTTAGCTCACTAGCTATCAATAAGACTTCTTTACATCAATAAGCCTAACACGCATTATTTGATCATTAAGAGACGTGACAACCAACTCGCTCAGTATTAACGCCCTACGCCATCTGCAAACATAAACCTAGTACGGACTAGTTTCCCTGTTTGAAACCACATTCGTCACAGATCGCTTATCAACTACGTTAAGTCTAAAATATTAATAAGAAGTAGTTTTCTATAAGTTATAACGTGGTTGATAAGCGAGTGTCCCAGACAAGTGAGTGTCCCAGTATACTGTGCACCTAGAAATAACCTACCCCATAGTACTTTTGAAGCTTAAATAAAATAGCTAAAAGTCTGTAAAAATATTTTTTATAATAGTATAGCTAATTGTATTAAATAATATTTTTCAAAAACGGGCGGTCTATTTTATTTTATATAGAAAACCTTAAAATACAGTGTATTTTACAGTGTAAATAAACTTTAAAATTTATAGCTATATAGGATATTTTCTTAATATATAAGAAACTTAATATAGCTTATTTTAAGACTTATATATAAGCTATTAAAATTATAGCTATTTTAGGCTTAGTTTGGATTTTTAAAGAGTTTTTTAAAATATGAATTTAAGGTAGAAATAAGACTGGGACACTCACTTGTCTGGGACACTCGCTTATCAACCACGTTATAACTTGAAATCGTCTATAATATTGTTTTTTTTTTTAAAGATTTAAAGAAAAATCTAGATTATAATATTATAAAAACAAGAAAAAGAATAGTACGCAAAAGGAATTTGTTACAGTGGTAACTGGATTTTGAAAGCTAGGTAGGTTCATGTTGAACAGGTGCTGGGGCCTCACGTGCAAGCAGGGATACATTAAGATTACAGCCGAAATGGTAAAACCTCTAAGGGGTAGATTTCAACAGAACACAACATGAATACACACCAATTCACATCAATGAACCGAATACACGTAATGTCTAACAATTAAGAGTCTCAATTGCATCTCAGCGACCCGCGCACCCAAATGCATACGACTTTCGGTTCATTCTATCACCATGTCGGCCAAACACGCCGAGAGGACCATTAGCTACGCGTCTCCGGAGGATTGGGACTCCTGGTCCAACGAATTCAAGAAACTGGCGCACGCCTACGACCTGTGGCAGTATATTGATCCAACCGATCGTATCCGATGGCCTCAGCGACCAGAACTTCCAGAAATCCGAGACTACCCCAGACAAGCAGATCCGGACGATCCCGATAGTGGCACAATGACGCCCAGCTCAGATTACGTACCGCCCCGGCGAATCGGAGAGTTGACGTCTGAAGGAAGAGCGGAATACGAGCATGATATCAGGATCTACTCTCTGAAAGAAACGGCGTATAGAGAGACGAAGAAACAGGAGCAGAAGCTGGTCGAGTTTGTCCTCAAGACGGTCTCGGCCACGTATCAGAAAACATCCTGCGTCACGGGAGACCGATTAGACAAGTGGTATCAGGAGCTACGAAGATCTGGAGTGGTATACAACGAACGCCTTCGACCCGAAGCGCGCGACAAGTACCACAAAGCCGTACATACAGCCCCGAAGATCAACAAACTCAACGAGTGGGTCACGGAGTGGGAGACGACCATGGCCGAAGCGATCAGCAAGAAAGTCCCCGATGCCCTCGACGCGCAATGCTGGGCGGAAGACCTGAACCGAGCAATGTATCACGTCCTCCCCAGCTGGGCATCTACTTTCCGACAACACCGACGCCCTCAAATCCTCAACAATTCCCTCAACTATCGAGAGGTCGCTGCCGACATTCGATACGAAGCCAAAATGGCCAACGCTAGCGGAAGGCCGTCAGGAATCAAGAGAGGCGCATTCGCAGCCACATACGGCGCTGCATCCAGGAACGACAGACCTGAAATCACAGACCGCGATAATGACACTATTGAAGTCCAAGGAGACGCCTCAGATTGGGCGACGGACGAAACATCCTATGCACATCGAGATACGCGAGGCCAAGGCCGTGGGCGTAGAGCACGAGGCGGCGGAAGAGGAGTATCAACAAAACGAAAACGAGCAGAGACGACCGTCAATCCGAACCCGGACGGCCCTACTTGTCGAGGATGTTTGGGTTTCCATGACTGGAGAGGCTGCTGGTACTTATTCCCAGCCCAGAAAGCCGAAGGATGGGAGCCCAACCAAGCGATACAACGATTAATAAACGACCGTCTCAAGAACGATACTGGTTTGGTGGAGGAAGTCAAACGATTGTCCAAAAGTAGAGACAGAACCACTCAGGACGAGTGACTTGGGCGGGGTATGGCACACGTCAAGGCAAGCTACCTAGTGATGCACAACTTTATCGCAGCCTTCAACTGTGCCCCCTACCCTCTCAGACATTCTGCCATCCTTGACTCTGGATCGACAATCCATATCTTCAATGAAGTATGCAGGTTCCTCAACTACCGACCGGCGCCGTCTGGAGACTTCGTCTACGCAGGGGAGTCACCAGTGGCCATTCACGGGTACGGGAACGTGGATATTCGCGTTCGAGGACCTCAAGGACCCTCTCTTCTCAGATTGCAAGATGTAGCTCATTGCATAAACTTTGCGTGCAATATTGTGTCATACCGCCAGTTGCGGAAAAGGGGCTACTACTGGGATACCAAAGGGAACAGCAACCAAATCCGCAGGAAAGATGATTCAATCCTCTGCACATTGACGGATCATTTCGACCAGTACGTACTGGAGTATATCGACAAATCAACAACGGCAGCGGCATTCCTAGCCAAACGGAAACAGTATGATTCGTGGACTAAACGCCCTCCTCGCAGTGGAGACGAAACCTTTTGGCACCTTCGACTTGGACACCCAGGGCCTGAAGCACTCAAGCACCTCGTGGGCCAATCTCGGGGGGTGAAGATCAGAGGGATCTCCACGGTTGAGTGTGATGCTTGTGGAATGGCGAAGGTGAAGCGCCAAGTCCGTCGACAAAGACGAGTTCCACCCGAGAAGGCTGGAATCCGACTCACTATTGATTTCCACGACATGAGTGGGGATCCAGGCTACACTTCAGCTATGCTGGTTACCGACCGTTACTCTGGCTATATCTGGGACTATTATCTTCCCGATCGAACTGCACCAACGCTTATCGGTGCACTTGAGCATCTACTTAGAACACTAGAGCGACAACTCCAGTGTAGACCCGAAGTCATCGAGTGTGATAACGAGATCCCGGATAGTCACCAGGTAAGTGACTTCCTCAGTATCAAAAACGGGATGCGCCTAGAGCCCTCCGCGCCATATGCCCAAAGTCAAAATGGCGGCGCAGAGCGCTCGGGGGGTGTGATCAAGGAGAAAGCTCGCGCGATGAGAATCGGAGCAAAGCTGCCTTCGTTCCTTTGGGTTGAGATCTGGCGTGCTGCCGTATACCTATACAATAGGACACCCAAGTATATCTACAATTGGAAGACGCCATATGAGCGTTTCTACACTTACTTTGCCTTTAGGGACGGCGTGGTTGTCACGGAGCGTAAGCCCGATCAAACACACCTACGCGTGTATGGCTGTAAAGCCTTTGCGATGACGACCGATGCTTTGAAAAAGAAGAATCGGCGACAACGACTCAATCCCCGAGGGTGGATAGGATACCTGGTCGGGTATAACTCGACAAACATCTACAGGGTCTGGAATCCGTTGACCAACAAGGTCATCTCCACTAGAGACGTGATCTTCAACGAGAAGGAGACGTTCTCTGGGGATGTGCAACACCTCAAGGATGATTTAAAAGAACTAAACGAAGAAGAACTTATTCAGCATCTCACTGATGCTGAGGTCCCACAGGGATCTAGCATAAATCTGGATGCTTCTACCCAAGAAGAAGACGAGGAATTAAGCGCCTTGCCTGAAGGACTAGCGTTTGAGCGGGAGGCTGCAAGTTATCCACATAGAGGGTTTGAACGTGATCCCACGATTACGCAGGGTGAGACTGGCAGGACACTAGTCGTAGGAGATCGCAATCGAGAAGAGCCTGACGGGACTGATCACCCCTACACGACCGCTCGATTCACTCCCTACCTGACCCCGGAGACTTGCCCTCTACGGCCTGCTGCCCTTCTGGTCGCTACTATCAGAGAACCTCCCGTGAGGAAGGAGGGGGAAAACCCCCCTCAGTTACGAGCTGCGAAGATGGTGCATGTCCCACCTAGCGCTGGCACTTCCCCGGGACGAGACGGCGCAAATGGAGCCCCTCGTGTCATTTCAACTCCGAGCAGTTACTGGGAGGCCGCATTTAATGCCGGTCGACTCGCATCTGTGAAAGGGACCTGGAATGGCAAGGTGGTGAGTAAGCGGAAGCTCGAGAAGCAGGCGAGCTCGGCCAGCTGCCACCCTGATAGCGGAGAACCTCAGTTTACGGGAAGTCGAGGGGAATCTACTAAGCTGATGGATTCTCCCAATCGCAAAACACAATCTGCAAAGCTGACAGATTTAGGTGACGGCCAACGCCGAATACACCGACGAGACATGCCAATATTGCCAAAAAGGCATAAAGACCTCAAGAACCATCCACTAGGTGACCTATTCCGCGAGGCAGAAAAGACTCATCTTGAAAGCCATAAAGAAATGCGCTCCTGGCGTGAGGTTCAGAGAGAAGAAGCCGCAGGCAAGGAACTCCTGGACTGCATGTGGGTTTATGTGTACAAGTTCGACAAGCACGGATGGTTCACCAAGTGCAAGGCCCGGCTCGTTGTACGAGGCGATCAACAGGTCAAGTCGACACACGAGGATACCTATGCATCCACACTTGCCGGCAGATCTTTCCGAACACTCATGGCTATAGCTGCTCGCTTTGATTTAGAACTTCTCCAGTATGATGTCGTCAACGCCTTTGTCAATGCTGAACTGAAGCAGGACGTCTACATGCGGATGCCCGGAGGCTACCGAAAGCCTGGCCTGGTTCTCAAACTTCAGAAAGCACTATACGGCTTGCGCCAGTCACCACTACTTTGGCAAAAAGAACTAACCACCACCCTTACGAACATTGGGTTCAAGTCTGTACCTCATGAGCCATGCTGTCTCTCGAAAGGAGGAATATTGATATTCTTCTATGTGGACGACCTCATTGTTGCCTACGAGAAGACCAATCAAAAATCGGTCGAATGGACAATAGGCAAGCTTCGAGAAAAATACCAACTCTCTGGAGGAGATACGCTACAGTGGTTTCTTGGAATTGAGATTATTCGCGAACGAAACCAACGTCTGATTTGGCTGTCGCAATCGTCATTCGTGGATAAGATCACTAGTCATTTTAGGATTCAAGGGGGAAAGCCTTCCCTCACTCCAATGACCACGAAAGAACTTCTTCCGAACGAAGAGCGCGCATCAACAGCGTCAATACAGCAGTATCAACGCAAGACCGGATCAGTGCTCTACCTGGCAGTAATCACTCGACCCGATATTGCCTTTGCTGTTTCTCGACTTTGTCGATTCAACATGAACCCGAGCGACGATCACCATGAGGCCTTGGACCACCTATTCCGGTATCTGCAAAACACCAGGGCACTCGCGCTACAACTCGGCGGAACAGACACGTTTGATGTGTACAGTGACGCTTCCTTTGCCGACAACACAATCGATCGGAAGAGCTCGCAAGCCTACGTGATGAAGCTATTTGGAGGGATTATTGGATGGCGCGCCAACAAGCAGGACACCGTGACTACCTCTACAACAGAGGCGGAGTTGCTGGCACTTGCGCAGGCTGCGAAGGAGTCCATGTTCATCTCCAGATTAATCACCGAGCTCGGCGTAACTCTCGATAACTCAAGAATTACTATTCAGTGCGATAACGCGCAGACCATTCGGCTTATTAATGCCGACGTGGCGCTCCTGCAGACCAAACTTCGACACGTCGACATCCATAACCACTGGCTACGCCAGGAAGCACTCGCTAACCGGATCTCGGTCCGGCATACTCCCACCACCGAGATGATTGCGGACGGCCTCACGAAGGCATTACCCGCTCAGCAGTTCCAGAAGTTCGTCACACAGGTTGGCCTAGTGGATATCAAGGACAGGATTCAAGAGAGAAGGACCAAGGAACTCACTGCGGATGACTTTGTCAGAACAGAGGAACATCTCGATGGAGGAAAAGCCGAATAAGGGATCGGAAGGATGGCCAACCTGACAATAGGAATACGGACTGCACAGACTGAACCACGATGGCCAGTCTGGGGGGGTGTGTTGAACAGGTGCTGGGGCCTCACGTGCAAGCAGGGATACATTAAGATTACAGCCGAAATGGTAAAACCTCTAAGGGGTAGATTTCAACAGAACACAACATGAATACACACCAATTCACATCAATGAACCGAATACACGTAATGTCTAACAGTTCAATGGTTGTATTGTACTAAAGCTTGAAGAAGGGAAGCGTCAAATATTGGGATGAAAATATGTTGTCAATTCCCCCCCCCCCTTTTGTTATGGTTGGGTTAGAACCCCATTTCTATCTGTTTAGTAATGACCTATCTGAGGGGTTGTTACAGTGCTGAGACAGCTCTCCAACCGGTAGCTCGGTCTTCCGGTTAGCCGGTCTTATCTTCACCAGTATTCAACAGTTTCCATATATGATAGGAACAGAAATCTCCATTACCCTGCTTGACTGCCAGCGTCACTAAGCAGTAAGGGTCTGCGTGAGGGACCTCGTTCGTCTTCATCATCTACCAGACGTTCGCTTGGTAACTCAATGGCGCGGTCAATCTCATACGGCAAGCCGCGATGACGACCTCGAATCATCATAGCGCATATGACAAGCTTGCCGTAAACAGAGAATGTGCCAGAGAAAGATGTCTGAACAGCCGGGTGACCAAGACTTAAGCCGACGTTACAGCTGAGACATGAATTTAGACCTTGAAAAGATGAGCCAAGTCAAAGTACTTACTATGCAGAGGTAACTTCGAAAAATACAGGAAAAACAGAAAACTCCTATCGAACTGATCAGTTTGCAATTCTCAGACAGGATGTACAACAAACAAATAGGTTCGGTACTAACAGGCTGTGAGGTATCCATGATCTTTTCCGACTCAGCTATACATATAAGAAAGATCCCCAAAAAGATATACCACAGGTCGAAACTTAGCTGATTTCGCATGTGCGAAACAAGGTACTTTCGCCCTGTACTCTCGTCCGGATTCACTTGTTCAGGAGCATAGGTCCCTAGAGAGCGTTCTTCGTACGTATTGGAGGCACGAATGGTCAAAGCAATGGGGTAAACAGAGATGTACATCATCACCAACAAGCTGAATTGTGCTGCTGGGTTGAGTTTCGAAAGATCAAAAGTAGACGTTCCTGTATGGCGCGATGAAGCAGCTTGGAAAATAGCAGCTAAGATCCGCCGGGCGAGAGGTAGTTCCGTGACGGACGGGTTGTCAAGATCCAAGACGATGAGTAGCAGTACATCAAAGAAGTTGATGAATAGAAGTATGCCAAGCAGGATCCAGGTTGGGCGACTTGGGAACAGGAGCATACAGCATCTGCGTGGGTGTTCAAGAAGGAATGCTAGTGGTCCTCGTAGGGCCGAGTTCTTAGGCACAAGCTTGTAAAACGTCCAGATGATAAGTCGTAAAAAGATGGGATAGAAGTTATATCCGGCGTAAGCAAGGAAAGTCATGATTATCATAGGGAACGTAGCATCGCGGAAGTGGGCCATGGAATCCGGTGTTAAAGTGAAACCGAGATTGTTCGCCATGGTTTGTGCGGAATAGAAGGCCCTTATATCAGGAAGTCAGAAGGATAACATAGAATCAAGTACGGCCATAGGGTAGAAACTCACCACCATATCTTATTCTGACCGACCTCGTCGAGGTAGTCGGTATACTTGGCAGGGGCATGCTGAATCCATGGTATGAGACAGATAACTCCTAGGATATGCAGAGCCAAGAAGTATCCTTGCAACGAGTCAGGTTCGGTTCCTCACTGCGAAGGTCATGGGTCATGAGGAAGCATCGACTAGCGAGCTATACGACTTACCCATAGAAATCCAAAAGAGCAGCTTTAGGCTGCGGTACTCCATGCCTCCCAGGGTTTCTCGTTCTTCCACAGTCAGTCCATGAAATTGCGAGTTCCTCCCAATAGTGACTCGGGAAGACAGCTGAGGTAGATCTGATACATGAGTGTAGGGTGCTCGAGGTCGAGAGGCGTCACGGCGGCCTCTGTTCAAACCTCGACTACGGCTTCGTGTCTGGCCTAAAACAAAGACAGACGATGTGACACGCTCTATCGACGCGGTATGCTCTAGACCAAAGTGATCACGAACGCGCGGGCGAGAGTCTGGACTTGCTCTGGTAGTCATTCGTGCGGCAGACCTTGAGTTTGTTTCCTCTCTTGTACCAACTCGAGTGGCTGATAAGGTATCATGAGGTATTGACATGAGTGCCGTATCATTTTCCAGATGTCCGGTAGATTCAGGTCGGCTTTGTCGGGTTCTGGAAAACGAGCGCTCTAAACAATGTTACTTTGGGTTCGGTTGGGTGAGTAAGTGTCTTACTGCGATGACGGCCCCTGAGGGGCGGAGCGTATATGGTTGTGGCGTCCGTCCGATGGTCAGGAAGCGTGTGGCTAAAAGCGATACGACGACCCTGCTCTACATCTGCATGTTGTTCTGGCACAAGGTCATCGCATTGGTCATCTCTCAAGGATTCTCTTGGCTCCGTCGTGGAAGATCGGGAGGGCAGAGAAGGATCTGCGGTTGTGGAACCCAGTTGACCAATATGAAGACAGTCATGAGTGGCTGGTACACTGGGATTTTTTATTTGTGCGGAACGGGCTTTCGAGCGGATCAGGTGCGGTGCTATGCGTGCATCAGCATCGTCAACCATATGTCATGGGCGATGATAGCAGTACCAACTTGCTCGAGACGCCGTTCAAACCAGTGGAGACGGACGACGACAACCACAATGTTAATAACAGCCATATGGCTGATGGTGGGAATGATGTAGATGACAAGTTGTTGGTAAGTCTTCAAGTCTTTGACATCAACCGGATTCAGGCCTGACTCAGTACATGCACTGATGCCGAAGAACAAGGCATCTATAACATCGATGTTACCATAGGGCGCTATCACTGTGAAAGCGACTAGGCCGGCGGCAAGAATGTAAACATCTAAAAATCGTAATTAGCTCGCAGGAGCTTGCATGCAGCGCTTTACAGAGTTTGGTCAAAACCCACAATGCAGAGTAAAAAAATTTATGAAAGGTTTTCCCATTGTAAAAAACAAATTATGTAGCAGAACTAGTATTTTAAAGCGGGGGTGGGCTGCTGTTGACTGCAAATATCTGAGAGAGTAAATAGTACCAGGCAAAATTTGCGACGAAACACATTGGGAGTGCTGTGAGTGATATTTATAAGCGTTTTTCTCCTAATTTTGGCGCACGGCAGGGCTCATGAAAGTGGTTAGTGGGTATTGTTGACTAGTTTCTCGGCACGTGGCTTAGCATTTCTGCATAAACTGGGGGCTACCTACAAGCCAAGGCGAATAATCAAGGGAGTAACTTTACAAAGTGCTGTGCAATAAGACAGAACAATCTAGAAGAGTGATCCGCTCAGTTGAGCATAGATCATAGATTTGGTCCTCCGGAAAGTCGATTAATACTTGTGAAGTTTTTTTAAAGAGGAAAACTGTCTTAGCTCTTCAATAAAGAAACATGTGCACTGCACCAATTCATGGCGAAATACTGAGTTAGATATGGTATATCAGTTACATCTCCTACCCCCTTCGACAACAATCATGTAAAGTCGCAGTCGAACAGAGAGTCCAAGAGCTACAGGATTTGTGACCACAAACTACTCTTCGGGCCTGAATGAATCGGGTTGTTCAACATCTGAATCCACCCCAACGTTCGGGTCTTGCCAACGAAGGAATAGCTTCAAATCCAAGTTAGTGGGCTTTGAAACATGCTCTGGAAAACCTTCGGGCCTATTTGATCAGATTTGAGATAGGAGGACTGGATATGAAGTGTTAAAATGAGTCCGGCATCCGATCATCAGTTGTAGAGTGAAAGTACGCAGAGCATTTGACGGCTGATTTCCAATAGACAATGACGTAATCCTCACCCGGTCCCTCCTATCTAATGTTATTTGGGGAAGAAACGTTATGATTTCAGATCTCTTTTATGAATCCCACCTCGACGAGGCTCTCGGGATCGATATCCAGGTTAGCCAACCTTCCATTGAAATTTTCTCGAATCCATAAATAGACTCCCAAAGCCCCACGGCGCATAAGACATTTAATGCAATTACCATCCTTCTTTTGAACTCGCAGAATTTGTTTGCCGATTAGGTATACCGTCTGAGTATCTTCCGCAGCACGAAGTGATTCAAGCTCTTGTCGTATGTCTGAGGGTAACTCGTCTTCGCTAGGTTCAAAGGAATCTCTCATGATAAACACCATAAGCTCTCCAATAACTATACGGGTAAGGTTGGATGTAAGAACATCGTCCATATAACCATGCCGCAGAACAATATGGTAGCAGGACGGGATGTTAGAATTAACACGGGCGATGACGAATCGTTGGTCGGCCGGGATAGTAGGCTGCGAAAGTGATCGCATATGAAAGAAAATGACGACTTGAGGCCTAGTACGGAATTTGTGGACAAAGTGTGTAAAAACCTCCGGAATATGGTCACTGGGACCACCAACTTTGTCGAAGAAAATCCCTAGGCCTGGGGCGAAAAGGATGTTGTCGTAGGCAAGTTGGCATGCTGAGCTGTTGTCGCGGATATCTCTGGAACTAGCCCTTGAGGTATTATGGGACGAGTTCTGGGATATGGGGCGTTCGGGGGGGGTTATTCGATCCTGACATTCTGCCGCCCATTGTTGCTCTTTGCCCCATCTCCATAACGATAACAAAGCAGAGAGTAAGAAAGATAAAACTAGAGCCAACCAAGCTCCTTGTGGCACCTTACTTAACGCTGCACTTAGGTAAACACCATCAAGCAAGATGAAAACGAGGAAGATCAGCAATACAACCAGCAGATGAACACGCCATATGATAAGCGCAACAAGCGAAACCATGCATGTTGTGAGAAAACAAACGGTTATGGCGCAAGTGCCATATGCATAGCCAAGGCTAGTTGTCTTGCATTGCTGCATGTTAGAATTGCACTATTTGATAGAATGGTATGAGATACTTACATTGTTATAAATGGCTGTGACTACCACGGTACCAATCATTAACAACCAATTCGCAAAGGGCATATAAACATGACCACGAAAGCGGCGGCTCGTATATATAATCTTGATGTGCGGAAAATAACTTAGTCTTATCAGTTGCGAGATGAGCTGGAATGAACTCGTAATCATAGCCTGGCTGGCTACAATTGCAGCCAAAACAGCAATTACAACACTAAAATAAAGTGTTGGTCTTGGGACAGTATAGAAGAATGGATTCGTAAAGGCTATCCCAGTCTCGTCGAAAGAGATATAGGCTGCCTGGCCAGCATAGGCTAGAAGCAAGCTTGGATAGGCGATAAGCAACCAAGATAGTTGAATGGCACGCTTGCCGAAGGCTCCGAGAGCAGCAAAGAGTGACTCAACGCCGGTGATTGCGAGAAGGAGACCGCTAAGGGACTTCCAGCCACTTGAGCCATACAAGTAAGCAAAGGCAAAATATGGGCTAAATGCTTTGAGTACGGTGTGGTCGTATTCTATAAGGTTATAAATCCCGACACCAAGGTTAAAGAGGAGCCAGATCAGGACAATGGGCGCGAAGAAAGTGCCAATCTTGGATGTACCGAGAGGCTGCAGTAGGAAGAGTAGAATAAGTATACTGCAAGTGACGCCGACAATGGCAGGCCTGCCGAGCTCAGGACTCACCACCTGGATACCTTGTACTGCACCGAGGACGGACTGAGCTGGGGCCAGGACACTATCGGCCAAGGTCATCGACACCCCCATTATTCCAATGAGCTTCAAGCCTATCTTTGCACCTCTACTTGTTTCGATGAAGTTTCGCAAGCATCTCCCCGCACGAGACAACTCGGTATCTGTTCTGCGGTCAAGGCCGTCAATGAGGCTTCTAGGGCCATTAGGATCCGTCCGCACAATGCTAGCATGTCGAGCGAGTAGGGTATAGACAGCAAACGTGCCGCCTTGGCCGCCATCATTGGCCGAGAGCACGATGAAGCAGTACTTGATGGTAACGATAATTGTGAGTGACCAAATGATGATGGACAGGGCGCCAACTAGATCATGCCATGTTGGCTGCTGGGCAAACGTCGAGCTGAAGACGTAGAGGGGGCTCGTGCCGATGTAGCCATACACGACGCCAGTACTCTGCCAGGCGAGCCAGAGCAAAACAAGACTGCTGTAGGTCTTTTCCCCACGTGATTTACCAGTCAGAACGAGATTTATGGGACACGCCACCATGTACTCAGGACAAAGTGTACATACCTGCTTGCCCTCACAATGTAGATCTTGGAGTTCGATGCGCTGGGCATTTTCCTGATCATGCAGGTTGCGTGCTTCGGGGTTTGTGGGCGCAGGAGGATCACTTGCTACAGCAGCCGCGTGGGCCCAGGCTGCTATCCTTTGGTTGCGCTCAGGATATAGCGGCCCCATTTCGATGGGGAGCAAGACCAGCTGCTTGAAAACCTTTGAAGGAGTTAAGTCACGGGCCAGACCCAGGGTTGATGTTTGATAGTCTAGCCATCGCTGAACAACATATGGGATGGTGGATACTAGACAAGGTAAGGCAGTTCGCCTAGAGAAAAATAAGGGAAGGAAAATAATTCAACATACTTTTGTCTTTAACTTTGAACACTGTCATCTGTTAATAATTCTCCCGCTGCTACTGATTGGTTACTCTATCATTACTGTAATTCTCAACCACAAAAGGCTAGATTGTTCGGTTAGGTAAAGATTGAAAGGAGCCGACCTTGCAAGGGTTATGGGAGGGTCGAGTTAGGTCTTGCTACAAGAAAAAGATAAAAAGAAGATAAGAGTAAAAGGGCATCAAGCCAGGGACTCTCGCTTAGCATCCCCGCTGCGACTTTAAAAGCCCTTTCTCTTCTCTCTCGCACGCCAAGGTTGAGCTTGTATCTTCGTTCAGATTATATCGCCGTAATAATAACGTTACGTTGTAAAGAATTGAGTCTAACCAATACTATAGAATAAGCATAAGGAGGCCGCTACAGTCTGGCTGGCATGGCAAGGCATCTCTTGGCCATACGTAATCCAATCTAGACAAGGATCCTCGCTCTGCACCTGCAAAAAATTTGTTAAGCCACTTACCCACCAGAGCTCTTGGCGAAGCGTAGTGTATGCGCACGGAGCAAGGAAAACTCTGCGATGATACTCTATACTGTATTCCCCACTGCTTGGCGACAATATGGCGGCGGTGTACGTCTGGGCGGGCTTGGCATGGCCGCTGGTGGATGCTTTGGATAGACTGTGACCAATGACGAGTTCTTAATAATAGCGTGCGGCCTGTGCGTCGTCATGTGTAATTTCACCAACCATCTCTTCAAACCCGACTATTTACTGCCAAGCCGCCAAGAACAACTTCCAGTTCAACACCTAACCATGAACCGAACCAAACTCGCCTAGCACCTGGTCCAAATTCCTCCCTCGCCGTCACTGTCGCCACTTACGTCACGCAGGAGTTAGCCCCTGACAACCCCCGCATATACTCTGGGTTTATTTACAGCCCTTGCTTCCTCCGGTTGCGGTTCTCATTTTTCTCTCTAACAGCTCTGTCATCTTTACAGAAATTGAGACCTTCACAATGAATCAAAAACCAGGTGAAGAACCTGCCCACGTCTCGGGTCAGGCCAATTCGCCCATGTCGGCGCCGGCACATGCCCTCTCGTTTCGACAAGTCGCCGAGGAACTCAATGCCAATCTCGAGGATGGATTGACCACCGAAGAAGCGAAGAGACGCCTCAGCCAGTATGGCTCGAATGAGTTCGGCGAACAAGAGGGCGTCCAGCCTCTCAAGATTCTTCTAGGCCAGGTTGCCAATGCTTTGACTCTAGTGAGATGTCCCATTACCCCCCCTTTGACTTGAACGCATGACACCATTCATGTCGAGTTGAAGGTTTTTTTAGGCAATGGTAGAGTCGCTGATTTGGTGATGGGGTGAATTAGGTGCTTATTCTCGCTATGGCAGCATCACTCGGCATCCAGTCGTGGATTGAGGGTGGCGTAATTGCTGCCGTTATCCTCCTGAACATCGTTGTTGGATTTCTTCAAGAATTTAAAGCGGCAAAGACCATGGACTCTCTCCGCTCACTTAGTTCGCCTACCGCCCATGCTGTCCGCAATGGAAACAACGAGGTTGTGGTTACAGCAGAGATCGTACCTGGTGATATGGTGGAGTTGAAAACAGGTGACACTATCCCTGCTGATATCCGCCTCGTTGAGGCTGTCAATTTTGAGACCAACGAAGCATTGCTCACCGGAGAGTCACTGCCCGTTCGAAAGGAAATCAACACTACGTTCCCTGATGACACCGGCCCTGGCGACCGTCTCAATGTTGCTTATAGCTCCTCAACAGTTACTAAAGGACGAGCTCGTGGAATTGTTTTTGCTACCGGAACTTACACTGAGATCGGCCAAATCGCTGTTGCCCTTCGTGGCAAGTCCTCCCGCCGCCGCGAGCCCAAGAGAGATGCTGAGGGAAAGGCCTCGGCGGGCCGTTGGATGCAAGCCTGGACTCTGACCTTCTCCGATGCTGTTGGGCGCTTTCTGGGTGTCAACGTTGGGACGCCCCTTCAACGCAAGCTCGCCAAGCTGGCCATCTTGCTGTTGGGAGTGGCTATCGTCTGCGCTATTATTGTTCTGGGAGCCAACGAGTTCAACACTAAGAAGGAGGTCATCATCTATGCTGTTGCAACCGGTCTCTCCATGATTCCTGCTTCTCTTATCGTTGTGCTCACTATCACCATGGCCGCCGGCACTAAGCGTATGGTTCAGAGACATGTAATCGTGCGCAATCTGAAGAGCCTCGAAGCCCTAGGCGCGGTAACCAGTAAGTCATCCAAGGTGACCTTCCTGCCACTCTACTAACAGCCCAAGACATTTGTTCAGACAAGACAGGCACCTTGACCCAAGGCACCATGATCGTCAAGAAGGCGTGGGTTCCTGGACGAGGCACATACTCCATCGGTGCCACCAACGAGCCCTTCAACCCTACCATGGGTGACCTAGGCCTCCAAGAAACTCAGCCTAAGGATATCGACTTCCAAGCTGAGGACTCTGAAGGTGCCGTCATCAATCCTGAGCAGCTCGCGGCCCAAGACGGTGCCCTTCAAGCCTACCTCAACATCGCCTCGTTAGCCAATCTCGCCACTGTCCACCAAGTTGAGGGTGAATGGCATGGTCGTGGTGATCCTACCGAAATTGCTATTCAGGTTTTCGCCTCACGATTCAACTGGAACCGATGTCAACTTGCAAGTGGTGAGAAGCCTCGCTGGCGCGAAGTTGCCGAGTTTCCATTTGACTCTGATGTTAAGAAGATGTCCGTGATCTTCGAGGATAGTGAATCTCAGAAGCAATGGGTCTTTACTAAGGGTGCTGTTGAGCGTGTCTTGACCTCATGCCCTGTTTATGCTGTTGGCGATGAGATCCGAGAACTGGGAGATGATGTCAAAGAGGACGTCCTTCGCAATATGGAATCACTCGCTCGCTTAGGTCTGAGAGTTCTTGCCCTGGCTAGCCGCACTGATATTCCCCACGTCACCGATAACGAAGCCGATCTGGACCGATCCCAGTTTGAGAATGATCTCATCTTTCGAGGATTGATTGGTCTTTATGACCCTCCTCGTCCTGAGTCCGCATCGTCGGTCAAGATGTGCCACCAGGCCGGAATCAGTGTTCATATGCTTACTGGTGACCATCCCGAAACTGCCCGAGCTATTGCCCTGGAGGTTGGCATTCTGCCTGAGAAGATTTCGCAGATCCCCAAGGACGTTGCCAAATCCATGGTCATGGCCGCATCTGAATTTGACAAGTTAACTGATGCTGAGGTCGACAATCTTCCTCTACTGCCGCTTGTTGTTGCACGGTGCGCTCCCCAAACGAAGGTACGCATGATTGAGGCCCTGCACCGCCGTAAAGCTTTCGTTGCTATGACTGGTGATGGCGTCAACGACTCGCCAAGTCTAAAGCGGTCCGATGTTGGTATCGCGATGGGCTTGGCCGGATCAGATGTAGCCAAAGAGGCTTCCGACATCGTCCTCATGGATGATAACTTCGCATCGATTCTGAATGCTGTGGAAGAAGGTCGACGCATGTTTGATAATATCCAAAAGTTTATTCTCCATGTTCTTGCGGAGAATATCGCCCAGGCGTGCACTCTCCTTATTGGGCTAGCCTTCAAGGATCGCAATGGATTGTCTGTTTTTCCCTTGGCCCCAGTCGAAATTCTGTGGATTATCATGATCACTTCCGGTATGCCAGATATGGGCCTTGGCTTTGAGATTGCGGCACCTGATATCATGCAGCGCCCACCCCAGAATGTGAGTATTCGTTCTTGATATTCTATGTATGCACTTTGCTAACATCGCAATAGTTGAAACAAGGCGTTTTTACCCCAGAGCTACTCCTTGATATGGTAGTCTATGGCCTCTGGATGGCAGCCCTATGCCTAGCCTCATTTGTTCTGGTCCTCTACGGCTTTGGTCGTGGCGCCGATGATATCGGTGAGAACTGTAACAACAGTTATAGTGAGGACTGTAAAGTTATTTTCAGAGCCCGTTCGACCACCTTTGCCTGCCTCACGTGGTTTGCGCTATTCCTGGCTTGGGAAATGATCAACATGCGGCGATCATTCTTCCGTATGCAGCCCAAGAGCAAGCGATACTTTACTCAGTGGATGCATGACGTCTGGCGCAACTCCTTCCTATTCTGGGCTATTGTCGCGGGCTTTGTTACAATGTTTCCTATCATCTATATCCCCGGACTGAACACTGTCGTTTTCAAGCACGCGCCGATCTCATGGGAGTGGGGCATTGTTTTTATCGCGGCGGTGGTCTTCTTTATGGGGATCGAATTTTGGAAATGGCTTAAGCGAGTCTACTTCCGCCGCCAGGCTCGTAAGGTGTCTGGTAACGTTGCGGATTTGGAGACTCGTGTTTTTGGACGCTACTACAACATGGGTACCGGCAGCCAGGATGAAGAGACAGGAGCCAGTGCGGGAGAGAAGGTGGCTCAGTAAGTCGCGTTCGGCCGATGAGATGCAAGCAGACCAACATATTCTGAGCATTATGCCAGCTCCTTCTTGTGGCCTGCCATAGAGGCATCCTGGGACGGAGAATTGAAGATTTATAGAATAGGTAAAGTCCTTGCGGATAGGTAAGTATGGGATGTGCCTTTGATGAGATGTAGATTTTGGTAAAGTTACGTAGCTCAGCAATAGTGAGTAATACGAACCATAATGCATCCGGAAATCTAAAGGGTGAAAAAGGAAACCGATCACCCACACTGTTTATAACACAGGTGGTAGCTGGCAGTTAGGCCGACGGTGTAATCTTTGTAGGTTTTACATGCTGGTTAGCCGATCACAATACAAAGAAAAGCGAGGACAAGGAAGTCAGATCATAGCTAAAAAAGGATTATAGTTACGAAACCGAGCCCCAACATTACAGACGCTGAGCTAGCAAGTCGCTTTATGGCTTTTGATGTTCAGACCAACTTGGGCATCAACCAGTTATGACATCTAAATATTGTTTATTATGCACCGAATCCAGATCTATGCCAACATATTAAGGCATCATAAGTTTTACAGTCTAACTACAGGGTAAAAAACTATAAAACAAATTTAGTATAAAAATAGCATAGAGTGATACTCAATCTTGACAGGAAGGGAATGAGACGACGAAACTAGTAGTTGTTAAATCTTTTTATGTTAAAATCAATTCTACCCTTGCAAGACGCTCAATTGCAGTCGCCTTGGACCAGTCCATCAGCAATCCACGAGCTAGGCGCATAAGTAATAGAACCCATCAAAACGCCCGACATAAGTCCAGCTCTGGGAAAAAGTAATAAACCACTTCAGGCGCCTCGCAGCATTTCAATGTTAGACGGGGGACCTACAGGTGACAGCTCTCTACATCAGATGACATACGCTTCCTAGCACGCGACAACGACCCCTCACTCGCTACCTTTGTTTGTTTGTTTGTTTGTTTGTTTGTATATTTTTCGTCTGGGTGGCTGTAACGAAGCCAGATCTCCTACTGGAGCAAAAGACGTGCTGAGCTAGCTAGGTACAGGGAAACCCCGCTTCCTTCACCATCCAGCATACCAATGGCACAAAAGGTGCTGTATTTCTCAAGCCCGTCACCCGTCAGCGGGTTCGGGGGCAATCTACTGTCGAGCTTTTTCCACCGACCAGAATTCTCTCACGCATCACTACATCTGCTGACGCAGTCCACAATCTCCAGTAACCAAGTTGTAGCTCGTAGTCGACTGTCGTGGCGGCAGGGAAAAACCTTGGGAAGGAATCAGAGGCCGGCGGTGCGGCTTGCCTTCAAAGGGGAAAAACCCATCGCAATCGGCGTCGTTGATCGGGAGGATGTCGCTACCGATGCCACGGGCACCGTCCTCCGATATCTAAGGCGTTCTGGTTCTGAGGTGCCGCCATTAGATCCGACAAAGGTGTTGTCAGAGAAGGTGAACTCTCCAAAATTCCTTCTCTGAAAACTGCTGTTAGGGAGCCGATGGCGTCCCCGCAGTATTGTGTGGCCGAGTAGCCCGTAGAAAATCCCGCTCCTAACAGTGCACTAACAGTGCGTGCCAAGAAAGAATTTTTACAGGGGAGAGTTGTCACTCGCTACCTTCACGCCGATAGACCTTGTGTCGCAGGGTAGGCATTAGTAATCTAGCTATATGCTTTAAGTAACTCTGCGGGATGGAATACCCCGCACAAGAGACAACTTAAGACATCAATCAACACATTTGCTGCTGCTCATCATATTCACTCTAACCCTTTAAGCACGCTAAGTGCGACACCTTGCGTGCAATGTAATCATTGTCCTCTGAAAAGCGGGGCTGCTGGTTCTGGACGCCTTGGCGGGTTACTTGGCGCTGTCATCTTCCACTCGTTAAGATCTCTCGACCCGCGCCCCAAGGCAATGCTAATCTGTCACACCTTGGGGACAAGGCGTAATAATGACCGTGCGAAGCAGCTATTGACTACTGTCATTGACTTCTCTTTGTTACTAGTTATCGCTTGGAGGCACCAATGTGCGTTAGATATGTAAAAAGGGAGCTTAGCATGGGTAACCTATATGGATACAGTATCATAATAACAAAGACTCCCACCGTTTTGAAGCCAAGGCCAAGTTATCGGAGTCCTCGGCAGCGAAATCAAGAGTTGAGGCCATACTAGAAGCGGGGTCATCTTGGCGAAGCTCTTGGCAGAAATTCCTAGCAACGTAGTGCTGTATCAGCCCGTTCGCCTGAATCCCTTCCTTGTCTTGTTTAGACTCATTTACCTGGGAGAAAAAATCTGGTTGGCAGTCAATTCTGCATTAAGAAAAGCAACCTACTTTCGCCACCAGCAGTTACAACGTATTCGGACCGCTTTACTGTCGATAAGACTCGAACAGGTGGCCTGTGATTTCGTCTGCGGGTGGTTGGAAGATGCCGCTACAGGAACTTACTGTCCTGCCAGAACCACAAGGTGGTCATGAGTACCATTTAGGCTCCAACCACACGAAGAGACTCACATCAAGGACTCAGAGCAACCTTCGAGCATACGGCGACGGTAGGCGCGCATGCCGTTGCTGGTATCGAGTCAGTGGAACTCTAATAAACATATCACAGCACAGCTTACGTCCGAGAAGCAAGGCTGGCGCGGCAACACTGGTAGAGAGGTGCGGCAAGTGCTGGGAAGTAGCGGGCCGTACGAAGTTCAGTATCGCGTTCGTCTCGTGCAGGAAAAAGGATAATGGAGCGGGCGCAGAACTATATGCAGTCAAGAATGTCCAGCGACAGCCGAAGGAGACAGAACATATGTGCATAAGACGGTCGACCGCAGAGTTTTGTGTTTTAAGCGCGCTTCCGAATGTAATATGCACACTCGAATTGCTCATGGACACAAAGGGTGACTACTGCGAGGTGATGGAGTGCTGCTCTGGTGGTGACTTGCATAACTTGATGCGCATGGTGGGCACGTTGAAGTGGCAGGACGCGGACTGCAATATCAAACAATTGATGCGCGGTGCTGAATATCCATGAGATAGGGGTTGCGCATCTTGAACTCAAGTGTGAGAACCTTCTTTTTACTGGCGACGGCATTCTCAAAATCAGCGACTTTGGCCATAGTGAATGTGTCCGCCTTGGTTGGGACAAAGAGGTTCATACGGTTTCCGGAATCCGAGGCTCGGGTCCATACATCGCTCCTGAGGAAGATCTTACGCACGATACCTTATGGAACGCCGGCAGCAGGAGGGCTTTGGCCCAATCGAATCGTTGCCCCGAGTAACTTCTCTGGTCCGTCAATATTACGGTCGCATTCTAGGAGCTGAAATTTACATCTTGTCTAGTTACACAGTCGAAATACCATATATTGCCTCTTGGACCCCAATCCATCCAGCCGGCTTACGGCATCGCATGTATCGAGATCCGAATGGGGGCCGGAGATCAGACTTTGCAAGGCTAGCGAGTGTTTTTGACCGTGAAATATACCATGTTAGCGCTAAAAACTATACCCTTATGGCAAGGAGATAACACCGCTTGATGACGACGCATCGCCTCGGCCGTTTCCGACATCTTAGGAGATAGTGGAGTTTGAGGGCTGAGCCGTATATAACTAGAGAGTACGCTCCCAATGATCGGTTATCAGCTAAATTGTACGTCGAGCGGGTCGAGCTTAGAAGCTGTCACTTAGAAAGCCGGATATGTCCCAACGTTCATTGTCGAGGGACAGACCAGTTCCCTTGCGTTTCGACCACCGTTAACCTGGCTTCAAGACAGTCGCGAACTACCCTGATTATTTTGAGCATCCTAGCTATCTACTCCTAAGACAAGAGATATGCATATAGCCATAGCGTATGATGATATGACAACGATGTGTAGCTGAGTCTCTTTCTAACCTTTCTAGCTTGTTGCGGGCTTAGATGTAGGTGACGCCACTTTTCAATTATGCCAGCGCTAGAAGGCCGCCTGACAAAGTTGTATGTTTTGACCCCATTGCGACCGCAGGACTTGTGATGCCGTGATACGGCGAAGCGGATTCGGATCTAGCATGCAGTAAATAATATCCCGGCAGTTTGACTAATTGCCTCGTTAGTCAATAGTTTAATCGTGAAAAGCCAAGCACACGGGAACGGAACTTACTGGGTTTAACGACTCAATTGGACTGAAACCTTCCTCTTGACGACGATCCTTGAGATAGTGTGCATATATCTCATCCTGATCCTTTCTGGCCTGATGCCAGAGGTAACTCCCCGTGCGCATGACAATATAAATGACACCGCAAGCCCAGACATCGACTGCTCGGCCATCGTATTCCTGATCTGTATACACTTCTGGAGCGATATATGGTCCTGAACCGCATAACCCGGACATAAGATGGACGTCATTCTCCCAAGCCATGCGAAAGCAGTCGCTGTTGCCGAAATCACTGATCTTGAGGCTGCCGTGCCTGGTAAGCAGCAGATTTTCTGGCTTGAGATCGCGGTGCGCTACACCCATCTCGTGCAAGTACTCGATGCCGCGCATCAACTGCTTAAAGAAGCAGTCCGCCTCCTCTACCTCTAACTTCCCTGCCGAGTACACTAGCGTGAATAGGTCGCCACCTTCGCAGTATTCTATCACCTGGCAGTAGTTCCCCTTCTCATCTGTCAGTAGCTCGAGCGTGCGGATCACATTTGGATGGCGTAGCTCGCTGAGGACGCAGAACTCAGCGGTTAAGCGCCTGATGTACTCATCCTCCGTCTCCCGCGACCGACGCTGGAGCTCCTTCACCGCGTATAGTTCTTCGCCAATTCCATTCTCCTTTTTCTTGCGCGAAACATGGACGATGCCAGATGCGCCATATCCAACCACTTCCTGGCACCTGCCGTACTTTGCCGACAATATAGGTCCCTTATTATCCTCCTGCGGCTGCTTCTTGCTCAGTATTTTCCTCCATCGATCAAATAGCGACCTTTTGCGCAGTTTTTGTTCAATACGGTGCCCATGCCCTTCTTGCAGTGCGATGAACCGCTGCAGCGGCGCAGTGTTGCTGCCATCGAAATTGGTTAAATTTGGAATCAGAGGCGCTTCATCCGCGTTCATGTCAGTTGATACTGCTTTTCGAGTATCAGGTGCCGGCTCTGCAGAGGAGTTCGAGGGCTGCACAGTGCTACCTTCGACCTCTAAATTAGTAGTAGCAGTCGCATTGTGCTGCAGTCGCCTCAGCTTGGCGATGTTTCTCAACGATTCCATAATTAAGGCTTACCCCTCTCGTTACAGCAGAGTGGACCGTAAGTGCTCTCAGGATAGCCGCCCACAACAAGCCTGGGGATGGCTGCGAATATGATGCGGCGGTAGTGAGATTCGCATTTGTCTGCAGGCCACGAACGCAAGAATTGTCGTCTCGAGAAAGCCAAACTCAAGTGTAGACTGTTTAAATCGAAAGTATATCGAGCGAGTCCCCAGATTCCCCGGTTGCAAGAAGGATAGGTTTAGGTGGAAATTACTGTCTTGTTACTCTCCTGTTCTGACCTGTGGCAATATTATTGAGGTAGATACTTCGGTCGTTCGTGTGGCATCTCCACCAAGATTGGCGCCGAAAGTGCGGGCGTAGCCTTTATGTGCTGAGAGTCATTTATGATGCCAGGCTTCTCTTGGCGAAATCAAGCTAAAGTGCTAATGCCATTCTTACACAATAACGGGACTGTGGGAAGACGAATCACCGATATAGTGATACCAGATGGCTAGCAAGAGTTCCGCTTCCGGCACCTCAGATCATGTTAAAAAAAAAAAAATGAAAAAAAAAAAAAAACTGGCAAAGTAATAGCGAAATTCTTTTTGTTGGCCATGGGTTCGAGGAATTGACTGGTAGGCAGCAGAATACTTGAGGCATTTTTGGCTGCCAAGGTTTTGCCAAGATCTTGGCTTGTTGGTGATGACAGGGTATTACATCAGCTGAGTACATACATGCCAATGCAAGCTAGAGCAGGCTACAACACTTCAATATGCACTCCTTCGCAAAAAGCAGCGATTTTGATGACTTCACGATTGAGGGGTGGTTTGGGTACGGCCCCGAGATCACAAGGGAAACTTGGTCACAAGAGATCGCCTTCCAGGCCTCCAAAAAAAATCCAAAGAAATCTCCCAATAAAGAGAATGCTTCTTGTAGATAGTTTCTCAGCTCATAAGGATCCCCAATTTATTTGGTATTATATAATGTTCGATATTATCCCTTATTAACTCCTTAGTCATACAACTCATCTCCTTTAGCCTCTTGATATGGGGGTCTATCAGCATCTCAAGCGCGCACAAAGAAGTGCTTTATACGACTTCACTGGAGGCGGCGGCCTTCAATTATCGAGATTTCAGTTCCTCGGTATGTCGAATTGTCTATAAAAAGTTGCCTTGAGAGCTTGTTATATATATATATTGGCTGGGAAAAGTCAGGTTTTTAGCTAATTGACCGGGAAGTTGTTTTGGAACCACTACGACGAGCAGCTCATGAGCAAACCGAATCTTTAATTCCCAACCTTATTCATCCTGTTACTCCAATAACAGCCAAAAAACAGTTCAATTCGATACGAGATGAGCTTCAAATTCTCAGCAGTCCAACGAGAGCTACCTTAGAAGATGCAGAGTCTTTTTTAGACTATGCAATTATCGCCAAATTGGCGCAGAAGGATATTGTAAAATTACAGAAGGAAAAGCTCGAACTGGAGGCACGCCAGATTCGTAACCCCGATGGAGGTGCTTATACAATCCGGCAGTTGCGTGAGATGGTGTCAGATCGAGCTCAACAGGAATTGCAGATAACTAACAAAAGGCAGGCAAAAGACCAGGAAGCATGGTTCAAGCAGCTTCGCGAGGAAGCCCTCCTCAAAGAAGATAATAGACCGAAATTACGAGGAAGAGCAGCTGCCAAAGCGAAGGCGTCACGAGAAGCTCTAGAGGCAACTCGGTGGGAGGAAATCCACAAAACCTTCACTGATCCAAATACAATTGAGGAGCAACAACGCCAGCTACGACGACGGGAGGTAGCTAATAAGGAAAATCGATTCTTGATGATTACAATGGTACCAAAATCACACCTTGAAGCTATTCCTAACCTCGAGAAATGGGTCGGAGAAAACTCTCGCCCCGGCGAGGCTAACGAGGCTGAAGTTATATATGTTCAAACCGATATCGCCGATGATTTCATCTCGGTAGACTCAACACGAAAGTTACCTTCTTTGCCAGGGACCTCGGGCTCCGATGAGGATGATATTGAGATCAGTACGTGCCCCCAGGTGGTAGCTACCAGAGGCGGCCCTTCTAATCACTCAATGATGCCATTTGGCGTGACAATTGATGTAGAGGAAGAGATTGAAATATCCGTGATGCCTCAGAATGGATGGGGCTACGAGCGTGGGCCGAATCATTATTCTGATGAAGAAGATGAAGGTTATGTAGAGGTGGATTGGGTTATTTTGCCTGCGCCGAGGTCGCGGGGTCGGACTGACCGTTCAAAAAAGTAACAACACAACACGATAGTTTGCAGTTCAATTTGAACGAATTTGCTATTGAGAAGTATATGAGATTACAGCAATTGAATCATATAACCTTTATCTTCATACAACCAAAATTGCCTATCGCAGTTTATACGAAGGTTACGTTATGTGGTTATGGTTTGTACGCGGTTAGAGGTTACGGCACCCCCTCTTAGAAACAGAAGGGGGGGAGGGGCAAAACCACTTTTATCAACCCGCCGGGTAGTTTCGAGTCGTCGCATGTGCTTTGTTTAATGCGGCCTTGTCAAACTTTTAGACATAATTGCTTACCAAGTTCAATCATTACAAGTGTCTTAGAACTGAGGCATGTAAAGCAAACTTCGGCATGCTTATCTACCTCGAGAAATATTAAGGTTGCGCGTTACTCTGGTGCTCTCTACTGGTAACTCATGAGCCCCAAAAGTGTGATAGGGCTCTCTTATCTCTATACGTAAATAAGTATCGGAGAATACCTCTTTTGAAGTCAGACTTGTCCTTAAAGCTTGCTGTCATCGTTTTTTTTTTTTTTTTTTTTTTTTTTTTCGAACTTACAGTTTCCATCACGAGAAAGTCACGAAAGGGCAAGCTGTGTAAACGAGTGACATGATATATAACGTAACAGGCCATGTGTCCTTGTGGAACTAAAACGAGAGGAGAGGTTAGGGCAAAGACCCATACTGACTAACCTACATACCAGTCTCCATTCTTAGACAAATCTCAAACCACCCTTCTTCTTCGGAGATTGGCGCCCCTTGCCAAGATCCTCATCATCAGAAAACTCATGATCCTCATTAGCAGACCTGCTAACCGGCAAGCCAACAGCATTGGCATCGACATGGCGACTAAAGCGGTTGTACGCAATAAAAGTATCCTTATCGCCAGCCACCGCATTGGCAGGGGTGGCAACCTGCATCGAAATGCGCCTCAGCTCAACAGCATCCTCCTTGATAGGCGCCTTGCCGGTGTAGTGATAAAAGACGTTGAGTGCAGGGATCGATAGACCGTGGACAATGATGGAAAACAGCACGAGCCAGTAAACTGTCGGCCCCATAGCTCGAACAAGGTTGGTCTCCTCCTCATCACCCTCACCATCATGCGGAAACAAATGTCTGGCGTGCTCAACATAGAAAACGGCGCCAGCGCCGATGGGTCCGAAATAACCCATGAAGAGTGCCTCTTTCCAGTTTGTGCAAACACCAGGCATCAGCTTATAAAAGGCAAAAATGGCAGGTAATCGGCGGAAGATGAGAACGAGGAGTCCAAGACCTAGAAGACGACCCCATGTGATGCCAGTGCCAGTAGGGTCGTTGAAGTCTGACCAAGGCAGAATAGCACCGATGTACATGAATCCGCCGAAATTGAGAAGGACGTCAACACATGAATTAACTTCGTCGTGACGGAGTTCAGTCTCGCGGAGGTAGTGGCCGTCCCAGTTCAAGGCGCAGCCAGCGACGAAGCAGGCCAAAAGGTCGTCAGTGCCGAGAGCTCCGCAGGTTCCGACGATGAACAGGCCCAGGGCTGTGGGAAAGAGGACGTAAGACTCGTTATCGATCCACTTCCTGTATAAGATAGGATTAGAACAAGGTGGAAAATGGCAGACAATGAATACTGCAGGTGTTGATATGATGTTGCGGCGTTGTAGAGATCACTTACCATCTCAGAGCAAGGCGAACAGCCTTGCAAGATCCATACCCAACAACGGCACCATATGCAATGGACAAGACAATGGTATACAGCCACGTCTCAACGAACCATTCTGTGAGAGCCACTCCAACTCCACCACCCAGACGTCCAACCTCACCAGCACGAGCCATCAAAGTATGAGCAACGGAATGACCAGCTTCACCTGCAGCTCCAGCCTTGGCACCAGCACCAGGGATCTCTGCGTGCTGAATCAAGTATGTAGCAAGCATCAAAAACGGGAAACCGAAACCGTCGTTGGCACCCGCTTCGGCAGAGATGATCTCGCGTAGTGGACGAGCGACATATTTATCGGCGAAAGGGCCTTTGGCGATGGCCTGTGAGAGGATGGGATCGGTGCAGGTGACGCAGGAGCCGATGACGAGAGCGGCCAGGAGTGTTAACTTGGGAATCGTGAGCATGATACAGGCTGTTGTACAGAGCCACATGACGGTCATGATGGGGAGAAGACAAAGTGCCATTTCTTTCCACCGTGCGAGACCATATTTGGCTGGGAGTTGGTAGCCTGCGATGACGAGCTGAACGCCAATCATAACCCGAGCGACGCCCTAGTTCTTTGGGATCAGTATTTGCTCGTAGCGTCTTGTAGATAAGCTGCGTGGGATGGCTGGGGACAAACCAGAGTGATGGCGTTAGTCTGGCCTGGTTCGGCAGAGCCCCATTTCTCGCTCTCGATAAATTTGGCTGCTAAAGGTCCAAGGATGACGCCAATGAAGACGGCGGGGACTAGGAGGTGTTAGATACTGTAGTGATGTGAAGGCAGAGGACGAAAGGACTGGAATGGGGATGTGGGGTACTGACGGGCTTCACCAAGATACCAAGCCTGCTTGATCTTGACCGAGATGATGCCATAGAGAATCGTGAAGGCGCCTAGATACAAACATGTAAGCAAAGGCCTTAGCGGCAAGAGCCAAGAGATGGATGGGCGCCAAGGTACGGACCCAAGACGCTGAGCACGATGTTCAGCTCGCTAAGGTTCAGGACAGGCATCTTGGCGATGTCACCGTGTGCCTCGAAATAATAAGATGGACAGAGGAAAAGGGAGAAAAGAGAAAAAAATAGAAAAGGGGAAAAGGAAAAGAAAAGAGAAAAAAAAAAAATATAATAGAGGTCCAGCCTATGAAAACAAAAAGAGATGGAAAGGAAGCTAAGTCATTCTCCGGGGGCTATCCGTTCATCTTTAAAGGCATCTGCATCAACCGAGATAAGGGATATTTTAGCCAGCGCCAGACGAACTAGGGGAGAGCTAATGGCTCCGAAACGGCAAGGAACAACAGTCTTCATAAATAGGGCCTAAAAAAAAGGAAACAGAACAAAAAGAGAGAGGCTAGAAAAAGATCCACGTCCATGACACGCTCGGTGATTCCGCTGGCGATTCAAGCGATGACAACACGTCTCTCGCCAGCACTCCTCTTGAGTCTCTCGGTCCTCGATAAGGAGGATGCAGAGCAGAGTCGGTGTCTGGGCGAGGTGGGTGAAACTCTTGACAACGGCGCCATCGCTGGTGGCGGTTGTCTTGGCGTCGGGGGTTGATGAGGAGTTATCTTGGCGATCACAATTAGAGGTGGAGACTCGAGTCAGGGAGACGCTATTTGGAATTCTGCTGGAGGGTTATGGAAATGGAAATCGGTCGCGTGTCTATCCGACGGGAGCCTCGTCTGGAGTACACAACTGGCCGTTTTCGGGCGTTTAAAATAAGCATAAAAAGGCGTGTCGGACATGGTGCTTTCACAGTCTCTCAATCTCGCAACCATTTCACTTATTCGCCATGGATATCAGAAGGAACGGGGTAACGAATTATGGACCGTCTGTTTTAGCGCGTGTTGCCGCGGCTGTGAATAGCCTCGAGACAGGTTCCGTCCGTGTCTCGAGTTGTAGGGTCGAAGCTGCATTGGGAACCTTGAATGGACAGGAGAAACGCAGATCCTTGTCGACTTGTCCAGGGTCAGGTTGTGTGGAGGCCGGGACTTTGAGGACCAACCGGATCACTCCAAGTCTCAGATTCGGAATCTATAATATTTTTAAGCATAAAAATGTCCACAAGATTAAAAAAAAAAACCCTTGGCTTCTCCTGCGGCCATTGTTTTTACTGTCTCCGCGCTACTACCCTGGAGAGGGAATACCCCCAGGCCCGCCCAGATCCGAAACATGATACGTCAGCAGAATATCACGGCGCTTTGACATCGGGGCTGCAACTCATGTCAAACAGTAATTGCGTGAAAACGATAGATCCCGAGAGATCTGCGCTTTTTCTTCCATCGACGGGGCTCCACACAAGGAGCCTCAAAAACTCCTAAATATAGATGTGAGTAAAAAGCGTTCCTCGATCCCCCGCGGGGGGGAGGGGGTGGTGGGACTCTTCCGCTCGCTACAGATCAAGCCCATCAGTATTGGCCCGAGGTCGAGGGCGCCGACGAGATGGACTTGCAAACACCAGCTGTGTCAATGTGCGGGGGATGCCTTACCAGGTAATGTTCCATGACTGTTTCTTGGGCAATGTCATGAAGGTTCCTCAAGCTAATGTTCCATAAGGTGACCTATCATGTGTGCTTTTTACGGAAATAGAATATGAAAACTCGGGAGCATATCGGAACTCTCAGCAAACGCCACGCCAGCCTCCGCCCATACCGGACTAGTTTCTTTGCTCCTCTCTTCTCTTTCCCAGGACACCTGCTAAGACAGTTATCAAAGTCCTCGCCAGGGCCTACCAGGCCCAAAGCCACGGTGCGGGACGGCTAGTCGACACGCGAGCATCTTATGTCCAGCCAATTCTCCATCCTGATTCCCTGGACGCTGCTTTTTCATGTGCTCTCCCTCTTGGCGGAGGGGGGGAAGTGGGGTTGGATCGGGAGGCAGACGGCACGCACCTCAGGATAGGTTGAAAGGGAAAGTTACGTGTACGGGACTAACTCCGCTGTGTGTCCTTGTGTTGGGTCCATGATAAAAGGGACATGATCTTCTGTCGTCCTTCTGGCTCTTGTTTCTCTCTCTTCTCTTACTCTTCAAATTTCTTCACCAGTCAAAGACCCTCAGTGCAGTGACTTTCTAGCCTATTCCTTCTGTCCACGTATTTCCTCTCGGCTATCTTGCCACCTTCCCAAGCAAGAACAGCACAGAACTAGAGCCCTCGAAAAAACAACCTCTTGTCCCATCTAATCGTCCTCCTACCGCGCCGGATGAAATACTCCCAATCGCCATGAGCCAGCAGTTGATCGAGGAGGCGCCTCATGTCTCCGGGCAATCCAACACGCCCATGACGGCGCCCGCCCACGCCCTCACCTTCGAACAAGTCGCCGAGCAGCTTCAGTGTCATACCGTCGACGGCTTGAGGACGGCCGAAGCCGAGAGACGTCTTAAGGAGTGCGGCCGCAACGAGTTCGACGAGCAGCAGGGTGTCCAGCCCATCAAGATCTTCATCGGTCAGATTGCCAACGCTTTGACTCTAGTGAGATGTCCACCATTCCATGGCCCTTCCAAGGAATCTCACAGCGACTTTGCCCACGTTGTCCTTGATTGTGAGCCTCGGAGGGAGATTTACTGATTCGCTGATTTGTAGGTGCTCATCCTCGCCATGGCGGCTTCCTTTGGAATCCAGTCTTGGATTGAAGGCGGCGTTGTTGCTGCAGTCATCATGCTCAACATCGTCGTGGGTTTCTTCCAGGAGTTCCAAGCTGCCAAGACCATGGACTCCCTCCGCTCGCTAAGTTCCCCCACAGCTCATGCCGTGCGCGATGGGAATAATCAGGTTATCGTGACTGCTGAGATTGTCCCTGGTGACTTGGTCGAGCTCAAGACGGGCGATACCATCCCTGCTGATACCCGCCTTATTGAAGCTGTCAACTTCGAGACCAACGAAGCTCTCCTCACTGGAGAGTCTCTCCCTGTCCGAAAGGAGACGGCGTCCATTTTCCCTGATGATACCGGCCCTGGTGACCGCCTCAACGTCGCCTATAGCTCGTCGACTGTCACCAAGGGTCGTGCTCGTGGTATCGTCTTCGCTACTGGTATCTACACCGAAATCGGCCAGATCGCTGTTGCTCTCCGTGGCAAGTCCTCTCGTCGTCGTGAGCCCAAGCGCCGCGAAGATGGAACTGCCTCGACTGGTCGCTGGATGCAGGCTTGGACCTTGACCTTTTCTGATGCTGTTGGCCGTTTCCTCGGCGTCAACGTTGGAACCCCCCTCCAGCGCAAACTGTCCAAGCTGGCCCTTCTTCTTTTGGGAACTGCTATTGCCTGTGCCATTATTGTCCTCGGTTCCAACGAGTTCAACACTAAGCGGGAGGTCATCATCTACGCTGTAGCCACTGGCTTATCCATGATCCCGGCTTCTCTGATTGTCGTTCTTACTATTACCATGGCCGCTGGCACGAAACGCATGGTCCAGAGGAACGTCATAGTCCGCAACCTCAAGAGTCTCGAGGCCCTTGGTGGAGTCACTAGTATGTCCCGTCGTGGTCCTCCATCCCGAGTCGAACCTGTTACTAACACTCGTATTAGACATCTGCTCTGACAAGACCGGTACCCTTACCCAGGGCACCATGATCGTCAAGAAGGCATGGATTCCTGGCCGTGGTACCTATTCAGTCGGCGCTACTAGCGAGCCCTTCAACCCCACCCAGGGACAACTTGGTCTCCAGGATGCTCAGCCCAAGGACATCGACTTCCAGCTTAGTGACGCCGAAGGCACCCCCATCAATCCCGAGGAGGTCGTTGCCAGGGATCCCACACTCCAGGAATACTTGAACGTTGCTTCTCTGGCTAACCTCGCCACTGTCCATCAGGTTCAAGGCGAATGGCATGGCCGTGGCGACCCCACTGAGATTGCCATCCAAGTCTTTGCCTCGCGATTTAACTGGAACCGTCTCCGCCTCGCTACAGGAGAGAAGCCTCAATGGCACGAGGTTGCCGAGTTCCCGTTCGACTCTGACGTGAAGAAGATGTCTGTCATTTTCGAACATGATCAGTCGCAGAAGCAATGGGTCTTCACCAAGGGCGCTGTTGAGCGAGTCCTTTCCTCTTGCCCCCGCTATGCTGTCGGTGATGAGATCAAGCACCTCACGCCAGATGTTGAGCAAGATATTCTCAGAAACATGGAGGCTCTTGCCCGACTTGGACTCCGAGTTCTCGCCCTCGCCAGCCGAACTGATATTCGCCACGTTATCGACAACGAAGCTGAACTGGACCGAGGTCTTTTCGAGACTGACCTTGTCTTCCGTGGCCTTATCGGCCTGTACGATCCCCCTCGCCCCGAGTCTGCGCCTTCTGTCCGTCAGTGCCATGAGGCCGGCATCAGCGTTCACATGCTCACTGGTGACCACCCTGAGACTGCCCGTGCTATCGCTCTT